>NC_138551.1:1384859-1428956 GCF_964273705.1 Natrix helvetica | reverse complement strand
ACCGGATCGGAGTGAATCGCCTGAGCAGCTCCAGAGCTTAGGAGAAGCGGGTAAGATCCAGCCCCCCAAAGGCCCTGTGACGGTGGGCCTTCCCCATCTCTTGCCAGGGGCTGGGCAGAGTGGGGCAGAGGGGGCAGGCAGGGAAGGATCCAGATGAAGAACCACGCTCCCCTTTTCCAGTGGTGGAGGGATTCAACTTTTTTTTTTAACCACTGGTTCTGTGGGCGGGGCTTGGTGGGCGTGGCAGGGGAAGCTTACTGCAAAATCCCCCTTCCCTCCCCATCAGCTGGGACTCCGGAGGCAGGGAGGAGGTGGGGGGGGGCAGCCAGAGGTGGCATTTGCCGGTTCTCTGAACTACTCAAAATTTCCTCTACCATTTCTCCAGAACAAGGTCAGAACCTGCTGGATTCACCCTCTGCCGTTTCCTCCTCCGTCTTCCACTGGTGGGAAAGTCTCAGATGCTCCTTGTGGGGGCCTCGACCTCCTCCCTCTTCCAGGGCCACCTGTGGGGCTTTAAATAGCCTCTTGGGAGGAATTGCAACTGGGAGGAATCCGGGGGCTCCATGGGTTGAGTTTCTAAGGGACCCAAAAAGTTGAACTGGCCCCCCCAGGCTAAATGGAAGTGGCTTTAATTTACTTTATTTTATTATTATATGTTATGTTATGTTGTATGTTGTAGTTATATGTTATATGTTATGTATTATTATTATTATACTATTTTATTTTACATTACTATTTCACTTTATTTTACTTCATTTCACTTCACTTCTTCATTTTATTTTATTATTGTTTGTTATGTTATTTATTGATATACTATTTTATTTCATATTACTACTTTGCTTTATTTAATTTATTTTACTCACTTCATTTCACTTCACGTCTTCATTTTATTTATTTATTATTTTATTTATTTCTATTCTAATTTGTATCCCACCTTTATTATTTTTGCAAATATCTCAAGGTGAGAAACATACCTAATATTTCTTCCTCCCATTTTCTCCACAACAACAACCCTGTGAGGTTGGTTAGGCTGAGAGAGAGGGACTGGCCCAAAGTCACCCAAGTGGCTTTCCTGCCAGAGTCAGGACTAGAACTCCCTGTCTCCTGGCGATTGGGACAAAGTCTCCCAGTCAGCTTTCATGCCTAAGGCAGGACTTGAACTCACGGTTTCCTGATTTCTAGCCTAGAGCCTTAACCACTGGACCAAACTGGCTCTCTGAAACATTAACCCAGATTTGCATGCCGTGGCTAACACAGCCCCCGCATTGTTTAACTAGCTCGGTATAACCTGGTTAAGGATACTAGCCAACATCCGGGGCCGTCTGGGCGCTGCTCCATCTGGGAGATTCAGGCCAGAGGATTCCTCGCCAACCCTGCAAACCAAAAGCCTCGGGTTCGATTCCTCCATCTGCAGACCGGCTGGGGGGAAATCCCCTCCACTGGGCTTTTCTTGTGGGACAAAAGGAAGAGAGAATTAAACACATCTGGAATGGAACCAATTTGAATTCATCCAGTTTCACGGCCATTTGTGTTTCTATTGAAACAAGCCTCCGTAAGGCTCTTCATTCCCACCCACTTGGCCCGTTGGACCCCCTCCAGGGCCAGGTGCAGCCCCCTCCCACCCTCCTGCCCAATCCCCACCTACCCACCTGGCGTGCTACAAAGTTTGTGTCCCAGGGTGGAAGTTGCGTCCACCCCCAGGAAAGCTCCTCCTGATCCCTAATTGCTTCCAGCCATTTCCAAATTTTGCACCCGTATTTCCTTGTGATGGGGCACATCCACCACGTGGGGTAGAATGTTCCAGAATTATGGCTACATCTCTCCAGCATTTGTGCGATAGAGTTACATACATTTGGCCAATCTCGCTGGGGGCAAATGCCATCTATAAAACATTTGATAAAGGTTTTCTTTGTGGGCTACGGCCCTCATAAATTTATCATTTCTTTCCCATAGTTTGTCCCATTTTTAAAATATATTCTGACCAAAGTTTCTTCCGCAGCTAATCATTGTCTCCTTTACCGTCTCTTCCTCCATTTTATATCTTAAAAGAAAATTATATAATTTGGTAATCATTTTTCCTCCCGTTCCTAATAATATTTTATCTAATTCCATTTGTTTCTGGTGTATTCCGTATTTTCCCCGATCTTTTTTAAATCTTATTTTGATGTGTAAGTAAGGCCACCATTCCCTATTTATTCCGTGTGTTTTCAGATCTCGTGCTGATTTTAGCTCCTCCTGATTCAATTTCCCTTCCTTTCCGACAGATTCCGGCCTCCTGGAAGTCCCCCCCAGGCCTGGAGAAAGAACTGGGCTGACTCTGCTCCCCCCAACCCATTTCTTCCCCAAGACGCTGCAATTCAGGGAAGCTTTTGTTGAGCTGCTTCTTCTCTCCTTCTCTGCTGAGTATCTCTGGCTAATTTCATTCACTGGGTCAGACTTGTGTTGACTGACCTCTGTTCATCCTCCTGATCAACAGGCACAGAAAGGCTCTGGGTGGGGCTACATGTACTATATAAGGATTGTGTTGCATGCCATGAAAAATAAAATAAAAGGACAACTTTAGGCGTTTGTAAGGTTCCTGAGCAGTTGTGTTGATGTCCCTCTTCCTCCACCAGTTCACAAAAGTTCTGAGCGCAGTTGTGTAGTGCTACAATGCTCTTCTCCACCTCTTTGCAGGTTGGGGGATTCTGGGAGTCACCCAGCTTTCAGCTGCCCAGGTTGAGAGACACTGTGGGGTCCTTGGTGCTGGGTGGATTTTTAGCAGACGTTTGACGACCCAACTAGGTAACATCATCAGTGCCAGAACGGAGTGAGATAGGCAGGGGGTTGGACTAGAAGACCTCCAAGGTCCCTTCCAACTCTTCTCTTCTTGCTATGTGATCGGCCCCACTTCCATTGCAATTCGTGGACTCCTCTGATGGCCTCGGATGCTTGTCTTTGTGGTCTGTTCCACATATGGCACTTTCCATCTTCTCTTATGAGGCCACGGCTCTTTGTGCCACTTGTAGCTTTTCTATCGATTGTGAGGTTAGTGCAGGGGTGAAATCCTCCCGGTTTGGGCTGGTTCAGCTGAAACTATTAATTTCCGTTGGTTCTGCGAAGCAGTAGCAAAAAAAAAAGAGGCTTCTGAGGGTCAAGTGACTGAGCTGTGAGCCGCGCGATCGTCGGAAGCTTTTCCCCGGCTTTTTAAAGCATTCCCCCCCCCCCACCGGTTTGGGTGAATAGGCAGGAGAAAAATGCTTTAAAAAGCAGAAAAAACATTTCTGACAATCGCACTGATCAGCTGTGAGCCGGGCGATCGTCGGACCCGCCTTATTTCACTTTTTAAAGCAGTTTTTCCCTACCTATTCGCCCAAACCGGCAGGAAAAAATACTTTAAAAAGTGGGGAAAAGTTGGCCTCGCCCACCAGGCCACATGACCCCTCCCTCCCAGCCACGCCCACAGAACCGGTGGCAAAAAAAATTAGATTTCACCGCTGGGTTAGAGTCCTTGTTCTGCTGGCGTATGTTAGAGCAGGGAGCACAATCTTTTCTCTCTAAGCAGAGGGAGAAAGTTGCTCTGGAAAATTATGCTGAGCTTGCCGAATGCCCGCCAAGTTGAACAACAGGTCCTTCCATTTCCTAGAATAAAATGGGCCAGGGAGAAAAGGGGGCTACCAGGTTCTTTCTCACATCTACTCCTCCATTCTAGAACATCTTCTCCTAAATCCTCTGTTCTCATCCTGATCAGATCCGATGATGGGAAGGGTAAACAAACCAAGAAGGATTTCTTTTCTGGCCACTAGAGGGCATGAGAGCGCCCTTTGGTGAGAGAACCAGATATTTCCCAATGTTGGCGGTTTCCGGGCCTGTGGACTTCAACTCCCAGAATTCTCATCAATCATCAAGCTGGGTGTTGAATCTGGGATTTGAAGTCCAGGCATCTGGAAAGGGCCAAAATTGGGCACAGGGAGCTATAATCTCACTACAGGTAGTCCTCAAATGAATAGACTAGAATGGGATGGGATAGAACAGAATAGGGAAGAATAGAATAGAGAAGAATAGAATAGAGAAGAATAGAATAACAGAGTTGGAAGGGACCTCGGAGGTTTTCTAGTCCAACCCCCTCTTAGGCAGGAGACCCCATACCATGTGAGACAAATGGTGTCCAATCTCTTCTTTAAAACTTCCAGTGTTGGAGCATTCACAATGTCTTGACTTATAACCACAATTGGGACATAGTAACAACCCTAACAAAAGAAGACTCTGAGGCTTGAAGGTCCTCAAAGTTCCCTTTTATTAGAGACGCCATATTGGGACATCTGGGGAAACCCGAATCTGAAAGCTTCCAGGTGTTTCCCACCCAAAAGAAAGTCCAAGACCCTGCCCACCACCCACATGCCCATCACGTGGCCCAATCAGGCACCGTCCAGAACTGGGGATGCCTCCCAGTCACCTCCTCGCAGCTGCAGGGCCAAATGACCTTGGCTCTCTGAGAAAGAATGTTGTTATGGCTACATATCACCCACACTCTGTATAATCCTCCCTCCCACTTTCCCACAGTAGAAAATGTGGCAGTCATTAAGCAAATTGACTTTGCCGGCTGGGAAAGTCACAACCGGCTGCGCTGAAACCTGGGGTGCTGGTTGTGAAGCACCTACGTTTTGATCATGTAACCATGGCGACGCTGCGATGATGGTAAGGGTGAGGACTGCTCATTAATCAAGTAACAACCATGTCACTAACGTAAGAACTGCAGTGATTCATTTAACAACTGTGGCAAGAAAAAAAATATGAAATGGAGCAAAACTCACTTAACATTGTCTCACTTAAGAAGGGAAATTTTGAGGCCATAAGTCAAGTCTACCTGTATCTTTCAGCTTGTCCTGCTTTTGCCCCTGTATGAAATACAGTCCTGAGCGTTTCCTGTGGCCTGAATAGTTGTCTATCACTCCACCAGGACAGTTCTGGCCACCAGGCTACAAAAAAGAGGTTGAGACTTTGGAAAAAGTACAGAGAAGAGCAACTAAGAGGATCAAAGGCTTAATATAAGGGACTAAAACAAACAAAGAAGAGTTGCAGGAATTGGGTTTGGCTCGTCTGGAGAAAAGAAGGACTAGGAGGGACACACAACAACAGTCTTCCTGCACTTGCAGGGCTGCCACAGAGAAGAGGGGAGGGTCAGCCTATTCTTCAAAGCACCAAAGAAGGCAGGAGAAGAAGCAACGTATGGAAACGAACCACGGAAAAAGCAACCTGGGATTAAGGGAAAACTTCCTAACAGTAAGAACAATTAACCAGTGGAACACAAGTTGCCTCCAGATGTTGTGGGGGCTCTTATCGCTGGAGGCCTTGAAGAAGAGACTGGACAACCATTTGTCTGGAATGGTAGAGGGTCTCCTGCTTGAGCAGGGGGTTGGACTAGAAGACCTCCAAGGTCCCTTTCAGCCCTAGGATCCAGCTAGGGAACATCATCCGTGTTAGAAGAGGGAGGGGCTTGTGGAGAGGAGGAGGATGGTGGGGTCTTTGGTGCTTTTCGAGCTTGGTTGTTTCCTTGCAGATGTTTCACTACCCAACCAGGAAGCATCCTCAGTGCTAGTAGGGGTGTGGGTGGGTGTTTGTGTGGGTGTAATTTATATATCAATATTTTGAAACCAGTGTATTTAATTTTATCAAAAAAGCCAACATAGTAATAATGATAATAATATACATAGTAATTATAGCAAAATTAATAGTTACATTAGCTTATTTATAATCATATGCATTATACTAGCATATTTATAGTCATAGACAATGGACGTAACAATAATCTTCCTTCCTCTGACTTCTACCTCTTATGCCCAACCATTGATAAAACTGATCCCATCTCGAGTAGTTCTCTGTAGCTCCTTTACCTTTTCTTTTCCATGTCAATCTACCCATCTCTGCACGATCCAACATTTTTCGCATTCTGCTTTCAGCTTTATTAAGGTATCACCAAACCCCCTTCCCTTCTAACACTGATCATGTTACCTAGTTTGGTAATGAGAGGTCTGCCAGAAAACCACCAACTGAAACAGCACCAAGGACCCCACAGGGAGGGGAGGAAATCCCCAACCCCATTTAAACCAAGAGAGGCTGAATTTCTCCAGCAAATTTCTCCATTCTTCTCACTCAAGAAGCCAACTTGACCCCAAGCACAGCTGAGAAATTTCCCTTCCTTCTCTCCCTCCCTCTTTCCCTCCTTCTCTCTCTCTCCTTTCTTTCTTTTTCTTCTTTCTCTCTCTCTTTCCTTCTCTCTCTCTTTCTCCTCTTTTTCTCTCTCTCTCTCTGTCTCTCCTTTCTCTCCTTCTCTCTCTCCTTCTCTTTCTCTTTCTTTCTTTCTCTCTCCTCCCTCTCTCTCCCCCACCGAGTCTATATATATCCTGGATTAGGGATATTTAACCACTGGTTGGAAATGATCAGGGTTAACTAAGAGGATTTCATAGAGGGCAGATTTTAGTTGCAGCTCAGCTGGGACTTTGGAAAGAGCCAGCTGGGTGCGCTTCCATTTCTCCCACGGTTGACTTCCTGAGTTTCCTCAACAATTCCCAATTCCTTTGGAATTTCCGGTCGCTTCTAGGATGCGGGATGAAAGCCTGGGAAAGAATGGCGCTCAGCCTCCCCAAGACAAGAGGCTGCCCCAAGGACAAAGGGGTCAAGCTATTCTCCAAAGTACCAGAAGGCAAAACAGCATCTCAACACCTTTTTCCCCTGAATATTGCAACTGAATATTTCATTCGTTTTTTTTGTCACCACACTATAAACAAGAAGTTGAGACTCTAGAAATGGTGCAGAGAAGAGCAACCAGGATGATTAGGGGACTGGAGCTCAAACACGATTGGTCCAGTCACCCAGCCATCATTCATGCCTAAGACAGGTCTAGAACTCACCGTCTCCTGGTGACTGGCCCAAAGCACCCAGCCAGTTTTCACATCTAAAGTGGGACTAGGACTCACCGTCTCCTGGTGATTGGTCCATTTACCCAACCATCTTTCTTCACTAAGGTGGGACTAGGACTCACCGTCTCCTGGTGATTGGTCCATTTACCCAACCATCTTTCTTCACTAAGGTGGGACTAGAACTCACCGTCTCCTGGTGATTGGTCCATTTACCCAACCATCTTTCTTCACTAAGGTGGGACTAGAACTCACCGTCTCCTGGCGATTGGCCCAAAGTCACCCAGCCACCTTTTGTGCCTATGGCAGAACTAGAATTCCCTGTCTCCTGGTGATTGGTCTAAAGTCACCCAGCCAGCTTTCACAGCTAAGGTGGGACTAGAACTCACCATCTCCTGGTGATTGGTCCATTCACCCAACCGTCTTTCATGCCTAAAGTGGGATTAGAACTCATGTTCTCCTGGCGATTGGCCCAAGGTCACCCAGCAGGGTTGGGTTAGGGTAGGAAGACAGGCCACGCCCTCGTTGGGCCACATGGCATGATCTGGAAGCCGCTACGATTTTCCGAGCAGCCACATTGCATCATAACTGGTCATTAAGCGAGGACTACCTGCATTCAGGTCTCCAGGTTTAGTCTCAGCCGTGGGATAAGAAAAGGGAGAAGACGGAGGATTTTGAGTGTCTTGGATGGGAAACTTCTGCTAGTTCGGTCACGAATCGTATTGGCCCTTTTGGAAGGAGTCTCACGCTGCTGGCAGATGTTCAGGGCCAAAGACAGATGTTGCACTACGAAGCCCTACACACACACACACACACACACACACACCCCACATGAGTGATTCCTCCGGGCTGAAAGGCATTGTGTTTTTCTCAGCCTGATCCTCCAAACGCATCCAAATTAAACTTCCATTTTGTCCCCTTATCCCGGGCATTGAGCCAGACCTCCCAGTTCTCTGTCCTCCTCCAATTAACAGCTTCTCCCTCCCTTTGTCCATTCAGGAACGAGTGGAATAATCCTGTCCGCCGCCCCGGAGAGAAGGAACCTTGCCAGGCATTTCTCCAACCCAAACACCTGCAGTTCATCACACAGGAGCCAAATCCAGGGGGGGGGGAATCCCCATGCAACCGTTCTCGCTGTCCCCTGAGCTGGGTTTCCTGCCACTGACTTGAGCAGAGTCCGTTTCCTCCTGCCTCCATCCATCCTCCTTAGGATGCCCTTTCCAAACTCCCACTTCCCTGGTCTGGACTGCAGAAAATTCGGTTGGAGCCACAGGGAGGGAAAAAGAAATTGGGGCAGCCTCCGAAATGGATGGAAAAATCAGCCGAAGGGGGCAGGGGGAGGGGAAATGGCTTTAAGGGCAGACACAAAGCTAAGTAGGCCCTTAGTGCACACACACGCACACACACACACACACACACACACACTGTTGTCGTCAGGGGTATCCTTATGCTTTGTCAACCATGAAAGACAGGGAAGAGCTTTCGACTATACAGGTAGTCCTCACTTAGTGACTTCTTGTTCAGCAGCTATTCGAAGCTACAACAGGGCTCAAGAAGAAGACTTAGGGCCGGTCCTTGAAGTTGTGGCTGCCTCAGTGTCCCCACAGTCATCACGACTGGGGCACGTGGCAACCGGCCCACAGTTCCAATGGTGACAGCTTCTGAAGGACTGCGCATGATTCCTTAACAGCCACAACCTGAACTGTCCTTGTGCCCTGGAGATCGCATTTGATTTCATTGCACGAGGCGCAATGACAATAAAAAGTAAACTAAGCACGGGAGGCTTGAAGTGACAGGGAGACTTTTTTTTTAAACAATGCATAACTTCCAGATTCTACCCTGGAGAGCTTGGCAAATCATGCGCCATAGCTAAGAATATCCTCCTTCCTGTTGGCCTGCCGGCTGCCAACTCCTCTGGCAGGGAGCAGCGCCGATGCAGTGGGCGGAAGCGCCTCCAAGTGAGACCTAGTCTGGAAGGAAGGAGGCATTTCCTGGCAGGGAAGACATTTCCAGCAGGAGTGGTGGGTGCTTCATCTCTGGGGGACTTTAAGAACCATTTCTCTGGAAGGGTATAAGACAGAAGCCTTCAAACTTGGCAACTTTAAGACGGGGGGACTTTAACTCCCAGAATTCTCCAGCCAGCTCTGCTGGCTGGAGAATTCTGGGAGTTGAAGTCCCCCCGTCTTAAAGTTGCCAAGTTTGGGGACCCCTAATCTAGGAATTCCTTCCCTGCAGGGACCACCAGGTGCTCCCATCACTGGAAGCTTTAAAGAAGACATTGAACAGCCATTCGTCCAGAACGGTGTAGAGTCTCCTGCTCGAGCAGGGGGGCTGGATTAGAGGACCTCCAAGGTCCCTTCCAATTTGTGTTCTTCTCCTAATTAACCAGTGGCGTGGCTTGCCTCCAGAAGCTGTGGGTGCCCCAACACTGCCAGTTTTAACAAAGAGACAAAGAGAACGGTATAAGGCCGCAATGGCAAACCTACAGCACGCCTGCCAGAGGTGGCACTCAGAGCCCTCTCTGTGGGCACGTGCACCGTTGCCAGCTTCTCTTCTGGTTTTTTGCGCGTGCATGCATGCGCCAGCCAGCTGGTCTTTGGGTCTCAGGCACATGTGAATGCCAGTTGGCATGCGTGTGCCAGGAACCCAAACCCAGGTGGCTGGCACATACATGTCTCATTGGTATAAGGTCTTCTGGTTGAGCAGGGGGGCCTGGATGAAGACCCTCTGGGGTCCCTTGTAGAGCTATGATTCAAGAGGGAGGGAGGGAGGGAAAGGAAGGAAGGAAGGAACCTTGTTAGAGGGAGATCAAGTTTGCAACTATGGAGGAATTTCCTGACATTGAGAACAATTAACCAGTGGACCAACTTGCCTCCAGAAGTTGTGAATGCTCCCAACACTGGAAGTTTTTAAGAAGATGTTGGATAACCATTTGTCTGAAGTGGTCTAGGGTTTCCTGCCTTGGCAGGGGGTTGGACTAGAAGACCTCCTAAAAACTGTGATTGTGGGAAGAAGGGAGGGAGGAAAAGGAAGGAAGGAAGGAGGGAAGGAATCTTGTTAGAGGGAGATCAAGTCTGCAACTATGGAGGCATGGTATGGTAGAGGGTCTCCTGCTTGAGTAAGGGGTTAGACTAGAAGACCTCCTAAAACTGTGATAGTGGGAAGAAGGGAGGGATGGAGGGAGGGAGGAAAGAAGGAAGGAAGGAGACCAATGGATGGAAGTTCATTGGAGGAAGATCTAACTGGAACAAAGGAGGAATTTCCTGACCGTCTGAAAAATTAATGCTTGGAGCAGCTTCCTTCCCAGAAATTTTTGGCCAACTGGATTAGAGTAAGGATTCCTGCCTTGGCAGGAGGTTGGACTAGAAGACCTCCATAGTCCCTTCCAGCCCTTGAATTTATGATTCAGAATTTATAGTTTTTGGCTTTCCACTTACAGTAGGGATTCTTCGGACGTCTGCTTTCAATCTCTGCTGGAAAATCACAGCTTGCCTTGGCTGTGCACACCCACTTTTCCTGCAAAGGAAGAGGGAATGATTGTCTTGTTGCCTTGGGATGGATGGCAAACAAGCCACATTTCATTGTTGGGTGTTGTGTGAAGCCAGCTTGGTTAAACTGGGTTAACTGAATGAAATTAGGTTTATAAAGGGAGCTAACTAGATGCAAGCATTAATATCCAATGTGCTTAAACCAAATTAACCTTTTTTTCTGGGCTCATACAATATCAAACAGGGTGGATTAGGATAGGATAGGATAGGATCTGAAAGAGACCCTGAAGACCTTCTAATCCAGCCCCCTACTCTAGCAGGAGACCATATACCATTTCAGACAAGTGGCTGTCCAGTTTCTTCTTAAAACCCAAGTAATGGAGTACCCACTTCTGGTGGCAAGCTGTTCCATTGGTTAATTGTTCTGTTAGGACATTTCTCCTCAATTCCAGGTTGCTTCTTGTCCTGCCTTCAGGTGCTTTGAAGAATAAATTGACCCCCCTCCTCTTTGTGAAGAATACTACCTTCTGAAAGGGTCTCCTGCTCGAGCAGCGGGTTGGACTAGATGACCTCCAAGTCCCTTCCAACCCTATTATTGTGAAGAAAGAGGAGGTTGCAAACCTGCAAGGCAGATGCGGAAGGTGAAGGAGGGCAGTTATTTGTGGGAGGGGGACACATACCCCCTCCCAGCTCCCTCTTTCACCTGCTGTGGCTGACTGTGGGATGAGGTTCCCTCTCCCCCCAGGGGAAGGTGTCAAGTGTGGGAGAGTCCCGGGTTCGACTTTCTGTTCTGGCTGGAAGAGAAAAGCAGCTGTGGGCAGGGGCTGGGGCCGCTGGCCGGCTGCCTCCACTTCGCTAAGAACAGCCCCGGAACCACAAAATAGCTGTTGGGCTCCCTTCGCAAAGCCCCTAATTGCAAAGCCCCTTTCCCTGCATTATGATGGAGCCCCCTGCAAAGGGGGAGTGAGTGTGTGTGTGTGAGAGAGACGGGTGTGATTCCCTGGCACTTTGGGGGCGTCTCTGTGTGTGTGTAGCTCTTGGTGGGGGCTCATGTCTGGGCGGAAGAAAGAGGAGCTCTCCAAAGGGAAAGCCCCGTTTTCCTCTCCCTGCTCAGTGTTGGGGCTGGGCTGTCGTGGGGGGCATGAGAGCAGCCTTCCAGCACTTAAGGGGCTGCCCCAAATAAGAGGGGGGGGGCAACTTATTTTCCAAAGCACCTGAGGGCAGGAGAAAAAGCAACTAAACAAGGAGAGAAGCAACGGATGGAAATGAATCAAGGAAAGAAGCAACTTAGTTCTAAGGAGGAATTTCTTGACAGTGAGGACAATTAGCCAGTGGAACGGCTTGCCACCAGAAGTTATGAGTGCTCCATCCCTGGAGGTTTTGAAGAAGAGACTGAACAACCATTTGGCTGGAATAGTATAGGTTCTCCTGCTTGACCAGGGGGTGGGACTAGAAGACCTCCAAGGCCCCTTCCAACTGTTCTTCTGCTATTCTGAGGGGCTGCCCCATAGAAGAGGGAGTCAAGCTATTCCCCAAAGCACCTGCAGAAGCAACGGATGGAAATGAAACAAGGAGAGAAGCAACCTAGAACTGAGGAGGAATTTCCTGATGGAGGGTGAGCACAATTAACCAGTGGAACAGCTTGACACCAGGTTGTAGCTACTCTTATCCCTGGAGATGTTTAGAAAGAGACTGGGCAGTAACTTGTCTGAAGTGGTAGAATCTCCTGCTTGAGGACTGGGTTGGACTAGAAGTCCTCTAAGGTCCCTTTCAGCTCTATTCTGATTGATTGATGGTTTGATCTTGACTTCAAAGGCCCCCAACGTTCTCACAATCACATCTGCCCCACAGTGGAAACATCTGTCTGCCTCTGGAGGTGGGGGGGTGTCCATCCTTAAGGCTTTAAAGAAGAGGCTGGAGGCCCCCCTCTCAGGATGACCTCATAGGGTTTGTTGGATGACCACTGGGGTCCCTTCCAACTTTAGCAGTACGGGAGTCCTTGAGTTCATTTAGTGACCGTTCAAAGTTATAACGGCACTGAAAAAAAGTGGCTTATGGCCATTTTTCACACTTATGACCATTGCAGCATCCCCAAGGTCACGTGATCCAAATTCAGACGTTTGGCAACTGACTCATATTTATGACCGTCTCATGATCCCTTTTTGCGACTTAATGACAAGCAAGGTCAACAGGGGAGCCAGATTCACTTAACGACCGTGTTGCTAACTTGACAGTGGCAGTGCTTCAGCTGAGAGGAGTGGGGCGCCATGGGGCAGCCGGTTGGGGCTCCAGGATCTACAGCAGGTTGGCCCACCTCCGTCAGTCTTGGACCATCCAAGCCAGTTGTGGTGGGCTGGTTAATTCTAGCATGGGAGGCCACCAGGAAATCCCTGGGCTCTGGCCGTCCCCAGAATGACACTCGAGGGGATCCCCCCACCCTCTGCATGGGGGCAGTGGGGCGGGCTGGATTGGCCAGCCAGCTAAAGGGCAACTTCAATTGCTTCCCAAGTTGGAGAACAGGCAGCCCCCCACTAGTTCCTCCGTGGACTCTGGTTTCAGCCCAAGTGGGGGCCATCAGCTGGATGCAATGGGGGGGGGAGTGAGAAAACAGCATCGTTCCTCAGAATCTGAACCCAGGTCTTCTTGAGCCGGGCTCCTCCCAAAAGGTTTCAAAAGCTCTGCGGCCCAGGCTCCCCCTTCAGATCAGCCCCTCCAACCTTCTGCTGGGAGGGGGGGGCACCACTTAGGGGTGCCGGGTTCAGTTCCTGCTCCCTCCCCCCCCACCCCCAGCGCATTCCTCCTGCCTGCTCCTTTTGGGGAGTAGAGGGATTGGATTCTCCGCAGGCTCCCAGCCTTGTCTTTCGTTTTTAGGATAGAACAGAGTTGGAAGGTCTTGGAGGTCTTCTAGTCCACCCCCCTTCCTAGGCAGGAAACCCTACACCACTTCAGTCAAATGGTTATCTAATCTCTTCTTAAAGACTTCCAGTGTTGTCCTTGGTGCCGGTCTGGGTCGTCCAGCCTTCCATCTCCACGACTCCCATCATCCGCAGCCAGCCAGGCCAGCGGGGAAGGGGGAGCAAGACTAAGGAGGGGAGGAGGATGAAGGAACCTCACGGGGGGGGGGAGATCCAACTACACTTCCCGGCATGCGCAGGGGAAGGGGCGGGGGCGGGGCTCGGGAGTGGGAGAGCGGGGCGGCTCCGCTTTACCTGGAGGGGGCGGAGTCAGGGCGAGGCCCCGCCCCTCCCGCTCGAGAGGCCAGGCGCGTCCCCGCGGGCGGCGGAGGGCTTGCTGTCCGAGCACGCGCGCTCCCGCCCCGCCCGCAACATGGCCGAAGTGGGCATCGACCGCTCCAAGCTGCCGGGCGTCAAGGAAGGTGAGGCGGGCTGGACGGAGGGAGGGAGCCGCCAGGGCCAGACCCCGGGCCTCGGGCCTCTCTTGCCGCCCGGGGGGCTCCGGAGGGAGCCGCGGGGGAGGTCCGGCAGGGGCGGCCCGCCTGGGCTCTCCGGCCGGAGCGGCTGCTCGGCGGCGCTTCCGGCGCTCGTTACTTTGTAGCGGCGGGAAAAGAGCGCAAGGCAGGCGGCTCCCGGGAGGAAGGCGGGGGGGGGGGGCTGGCACCCTCCTCTCCGACTCTCTTTCTACCTCTCTTTCTCTCTCTCTCTGTTTGTCTCTTTCTCTCTTTCCCCCCCTCTCTCTTTCTCTTGTCTCTCCCTCTCTTTCTACCTCTCTCTCCTTTTTTTCTTTTTCTTTTTCTCATTTTCTTTCTCTTTCTCTCTTTCCCCCTTTCTTTCTCTTCCCCCCTCCCTCCCTCCCCTCTCTCACACACACACAAACACCCCCCCTCCACCGCCGCTTGCTGGGCCAGGCTCCCTCCGCTCCCTCCCAGCTGCCAAGCCCCCTTCCCGTCACGGCTGCTCCTTGACCACAATTGAGCCCAAAACCTCCATTGCCAGGCTCCACATTTATTAAGTGAGTTTTGCCCCATTTTATGACCTTTCCTGCCACCGTTGTTAAGTGAATCGTTGCAGGTGTTAAGTTAGTAACCCAGTTTTTCAATGAATCCGTCTTCCCCCTCAACTTTGCTGGTCAGACGGTCGTAAAAGAGGGAACACGTGACTTTGGGACCCCGCAACCGTCACAAATACGAGTTCGTTGCCAAGCCTCCCGATGGTTGAGTTGCAGGGATGATGGGATGGTCATAAGTATGAAGAACAGTCATAAGTCACTTTTTTTGAGTGCCGTTTTAACTGCAGTGTCCCGGAGGTCCCCCTGTGCAACCTTCTGCCGAGCAAAATCAGTGGGGAAGCCAGGTTTACTTAACGACCGTGGGACTAATTGAAGAACTGCAGTGATTCACTTAAGAACGGGGGCGAGAAAAGTCATAAAACGGGGGGAAACTCAAGACCTAAGACTTCATTGCTGGTTTGTTAAGCAAGTCAGAGTCACTGCGGAGTGAGTGGCCGGCCGTGTAAATTCTCTAGAATAAACCAATGAGGGCTTAGGCACGGGAATTTGGAGCTCAGTTGTGGCCGCAAGTCAAGGACTTGATGTGCTTGCAGAATCGCTTTCAAAGGAGGAGGGAGGCTTTTGCAGAATCTGCCGGAGACGGGGGTTTGGGGGATGAGCCCTTCCCTTGGTTTTTCAGGAAAATAGATCTTGCTCTTCCTTGGGGCTGAGTCTCTCGGAGAGGAAGGTCTAGGAAACCAGGATGGGGAACCTGTGGCACGGGTGTCAGAGGTGGCGCCCAGAGCCCTCTCTCTGTAGGCAGACGTCTGCCGTGGCCAGCTGCCCTTCTGGTTTCCGGCAGCTGCTCTTCGCAGGCCAAAAAAGGCCTGAAAAACAATCAAAACGTGGCCATTTTCCAGGCTGTTGTCAGGTTGTCTTTTAGGCTGTTTTCTAGGCCGGGTTTTTTGGCTGAAAACAGACAAAAAACGACCTGAAAACAGCCTGAAAAACGGCCTGAAAACAGCCAAAAAACAGGAGCGCCCGTGCCGGCCAGCTGGTCTTTGGTTTTCATCACTCCGACACATGCGACGCCTTCCAGTTTGGGAAAAGGTTTGCCATCACCGATCTCGGAAGTGGGATCCATTCTTGTCTCCCTGACCTCCTTTGGCCTCCAGAGTAAGGCTCTTTATCCTTGTGTAGTTTTAATCCCCTCTCTGGGCAGGAAGCGTCAAACACACACACACACACACACACACACACAGAGAGACCCCAAATCCCTGCACACCTGCCTTACCCCCCAAAAACCCCACCCCTTCTTCCAGGATAATCTTCCAAGGAAGAGAATTCTATTAGCCTCGGGTGTCAAAAAACAAAACCCAGGCAAAGGTTGGGAGCAACTTTTCTGACTCACAACTTTTATTAAAAGGAGGCATAAGCTTCTGTGCCTTGCAGCTCCCTCTGATGTGTGTAGATGGGTTAAACTGATCGCAGGAGGAGAATTCGTGCCTTTGTAAGAAGGAGGCATGGGTTACGGCCTACATCCAGGGTGGCTACTAAAATAGTGCTTGTTATTTGCTTTACACACACACACACACACACACACACACACGGGTCTGTTTGCGTATCACCTTTTGCCTGGTTGCTTAGGGATGTTCTGGATTTGCAAAAAAAACCCCACAACCTATTGCGAACTGAATTTGCATAATATTGTAGACCACGGAGAAGCGCAAAACGCAGGGACTTCATATTTATGTTGGGAATGTGAGGAAGGAGAAGGGAAGTTTTATTGTGCTGGGACTCAGAGGTCTTCAAACTTGGCAACTTTAAGACTTGTGGGCTTCAACTCCCAGAATTGCACAAATCTTAAAGTTGCCAAGTTTGGGGACCTCTGTGAGTTGGGCGGACATGTAAAAAGAAAGGTAGAGAATTTTTTTTAAGCAAAGTTTTTTTTTATTTTTTGTTACATATTCTAACTTTTTTAAATAAACAAAGCGTTGCTCTGGTTTTCCCCCTTAACATCTTCTCATATGCATAGTTCATTTTACATCAGGTTTCCATTTTCAATTTCAGCTATATTATTTTCTTTCCGTATTTTCTATCTTAAGTTTAATTTCTTCTTTATAGATAAACAATATCATTATTTGCCTCTCCAAATTAATCAAATGTAATATTTTATTTCCATCTATTATTCTATTTTATATAAATAACATATATCCTCAGATTTAATTTTGTATAATGAACATTACAGTTAGTTATCCACAATTAAGAATATTGATCTATTTCCCTCACATCCTACTAGCTATATACCATTGGCAATGTTAGCATATTTCCTTTTATTCTACTAGTGAATCCTTTCCCTTCTTTCCTAACCATTTTCTCTCTCTCTCGCTAGAGAATTTTGGATACAAAAACAGATTCAGAGGATTTTTTAAAAGGCCGATACGTAGTTGAGAGCAGAGGTCTTTCTTTTGGGGACTGATGGACAAAGAGTTGGAAAAGAGACGTGGAAGTTTGTATTTGTAGATGGAAACAGCAGGGAGATTATTTTTATAGTCAAAGATGGAAGAGTTTGTCAATCCCTACAGTGGAGGAAAGTTTGGTGAAGTTGATGGGGGCTAAATTGACTTATTCAATGAGAGAAAAGACAATATCTGTGTTTATTGCTGGCTGTAAATTGCTTATGGATTTTTTTTTTCTTGTAGAACAGAAAAGAAATAAATGTGTGATTTATGGTTTTGGGGTTTAGACGCAGATTTTAGGAAGCAGAGAATTATTTTGTAACTTTACAGGAAGAGGTAAATTTCTAACTGTTATTTATAACTGCCCTATAAAGAAGACCAGAAACCATTTATTTGCATCCTGTTTTTCTCTCTTTTTCCCTTTCTTTTAGCTTTCTTTCTTTTTCTTTTTCCATTCTTGCTTTTTATAAGTTTGTATTTGCTTTTATCTTTGTTTTTAAAAAGTTTTAATGACAGTATTTTTAGGGGGGAAACCGAGAAAAAGAGCCAAAGTAAACATTTCGTAAACTTGTTGTGTTGTGTACACAAGCTGCTGGCTGGATCTTTACCAAAACTTTAACCTATTTTACCAAAATATGTTATGCAAACAGCGTTCTAAGAGAAACATTTGGAAAACTGTATGAGCTAAAAGAATTAATTTTTCTTACGCTGAACAGATAAAAGTTTTTCCTAACTGTTTTAAGTTATGTGGTCTCTGAAGGGGAAGGAAAGTCGCTCTGAAGTTTATGGGAAACAGCTACAGGCAGTCCTTGACTTAAAACAATTCATTTAGTGACTGTTTGAAGTTACAACAGCACTGGAAAAAAGGACTTATGACCGTGTTTCACACTTATGACCATTGCAGCATCCCATGGTCACGTGATCAAAATTCAGACACAAAGGTAGTCCTTGACTTCCAACAATTCATTTAGTGACCGCTCAAAGTTATAATAGCAGTGAAAAAAGTGACTTATGACCATTTTTCACACTTATGACCGTTGCGGCAGCCGTACAGTCACATCATTTACACCGGGATTCTTGACAGCTGACTCACATATACGACGGTTTCAGTGTCCCAGAGTCACGTGATCCCGTTTTGCGACCTTCTGACGAGCAAAGTCATTGGGGAAGCCAGATTCACTTAATGACCGGGTTACTAATTCAAGAACCGCAGGGAGTCGCTGAACAAATGTGTCAAGGAAAGTTGGGGCGAAACTTAACAAATTTCACACTTAGCAACATAAATGTTGGGCTCAATTGTGTTCGTAAGTTGAGGACTACCAGTCTTTATGACGGTCACAGTGTCCAGGGGTCACGAGATTCCCCTTTTGCGACCTTCTGACAAGCAGCGTCAACGGGGAGGCCAGATTCACTTAAGGACCATCTTACTAACTCAGCACCTGGTGATTCACTTAACAACTATAGCAAGAAAATAAAATGGGGAAAAATTCACTTAAGCACTGTCTCACTTTGCAACAGTAAGTTCGGGCTCCGTTGTGGTCATAAGTCCAGTACTGCCTGTGTTTGGCTTGACGCTCTGCCTGGGTGCACAATTCCAGACCCAGAGTCGATCTGGAGACGGTGGGTTAGAATGGTATGAAATAGCAACTCGTGGAGCAGCCTGTGAACTGATGTGAGAAAGCAGAAATGCAAAGTTTGAGGGCGAGGAACGGGGGCAGGGCTGCCCTCCAGGAAACTCTGAACGCTTATTTATAAAATAAATGCAAACTTCACACCAGGCGGCTCCATCCAAGGCCACTTTTGAACTCTGCTGATGAAGCTTATTCCCAGGGAAGGAGGCACAGAATTGCAGGCCTCCAAAAAAGCACCGTGTAATAATAGTAATTAAGAGCGCAAATGAAGCTCCTTAGAAAGAGAATCTCTGTGGCTCAGGGCTAAACGGGGGGGGGGGGTCCTGGGGGCTCCTGTGAGCTGGGTGCCTTCCTCGCAGACGTTTCATGACCCAACTAGGGAATCTCATCAGAGATTGAAGGGAGTGGGGTTTGCAGAGAGGAGGAGGAAGACGACGGGGGTCCTTGGCATTCACTGAGCTTGGCTGTTTCCTTGCTGACGTTTCGTGGCCCAACTAGGTAACATCCTCAGTGCTAGAAGGGAGAAGGGATTAGTGGGGAGGAGGAGGAGGAGGAGGAAGGAAAAGTACTATGGAGACCTTGGTGCTTTCTGAGCTTGGTGGTTTTGTTGCAGATGTTTCATGACCCAACTAGGGAACATCCTCAGTGCTGGAAGGGAGAAGGGATTTGTGGGGAGGAGAAGGAAGAGGAAGGAGGAGGAGGAAAAAAATGGACTGTGGGGTCCTGGGTGCCCCCTGAGCTTGGTTGTTTTTTTGCTGACGTTTTGTGGCCCAACTAGGGAACATCCTCAGTGCTAGAAGGGAGAAGGGATTTGTGGGGAGGAGGAGGAGGAGGAAGACTGGGGGGTCCTTCCTGCTCTCTGAGACCAGGTGTTTTCTTGCAGATGTTTCATGACCTCAAAAGTTGAGGCTGTGTGTTACTACGTTATTTCACTTAAAAGAGTCAGGCGTCAGTGCTCCCCTTTCATCCTCCCCTTTTTCCTCTTCCCCGTCTCCTTCCTCAAATTCCCATTATTCTCATTTCTCTTCCTATTTTGTATCCAGATAAACCCGAACAAAACGGAGCCTGGTTTGATTTGGAGAAGACGTAACCCAAACCGGAGGTCCTTCCCAAGTGAAGGGGAGGGGGAGAGCCTTTTCCTGATTTTTAGGGCAGGGCGGGGGGGGGGGGGGTCTCCCTGGGTGCCCAGCCAGCTGCATCTCCTTCGCTTTGGGCAAAAAGGGTTTTCCTTCCCCCGAAGGAGCCTGGGAACTTGGTCTGAAGCAGCCCCGGCCCTTCAGTTGGGGGCTTCACCTTTGATCTCCCCTCCCTCACTGCCCTCCTCTCAAGTGGGGCCCTGCGACCCACTTTGCATGGACAGACAAGGGACTCTTTGTCTCAAGGGGATTGCCCCCCTTTTAAAGAAACTTTGGGTATCTTTTCTCTTTGACCCACCTGTGGCATCCCCTAAACACCCGGGGGGGCTGCTGGGACTTTGGATCTGGGGGTGCCGCCCACTGTAGCCCTGGGGTGCAGCCAGCGTGGGAAAGAGGCAATGAGGGGTGGTGCAGGGAGAGATGGGGGCGGGAACTCCACTCTGGGAGGGGATGATGGAAGCAGAGGGTCTCTTGCGACACCCACCCACACCCATTTGGCAGGAGGGAGCCGAGGCCAGACTGCTTGGTGCCCACCCCTCGCCCACACTTAGAGGGAGAAGGAAAGGCAGGGGGGAAGCCCCAGGGGGATTCTCAGTTCTTCTAATCTTGACCTTCAGAAATACTTTCTCTGCAGTAGAAGCAACGGATGGAAACTCATCAAGGAGAGAAGCGACCGAGAACTAAGGAGAAACTTCCTAACAGGGAGGACAATTAACCAGTGGAACAGCTTGCCACCTGAACTTGTGAAGGCTCCATGGCTGGAGGCTTTTAAGAAAAGACTGGACAGCCATTTATGTGGAATGGGGCAGGATTTCTTGTCTGAGCAGGGGGTTGGAATAGAAGACCTCCAAGGTCCCTTCCAGCTCTTGTCATTCTGATATGAGCAACAATTTGCCTTGCAGAGGAAAAAGCGAAATCATAGTTAGTGATTGCCACAAGTTCACTCTGCTTGAACAAACAGTGATGGTAACATGAGAGCTGAGTACAGTACCACTTTATAAGGCCTTGGTAAGCCATACTTGGAATATTCCCTCAAGTTTTGGTCCCCACGATGTAGAAAAGATGTGGAGACTCTAGAAAGAGTGCAGAGAAGAGCAAGAAAGAGGATTAGGGGACTGGAGACTAAAACATATGAAGAACGGTTGCAGGAACTGGGAATGTCTAGCTTAAGAGAAAGAAGGACTAGGGGAGACATGATAGCAGTGTTCCAAAATCTCAGGGGTTGCCACAAAGAAGAGGGAGTCAAACTATTCTCCAAAGCACCTGAGGGCAGAACAAGAAGCAATGGGTGGAAACTAACCAAGGAGAGAAGCAACGTAGAACGGAGGAGAAATTTCTTAATAGTGAGGACAATTAACCAGTGGAACAGCTTGCCACCAGAAATTGTGGGTGCTTCATCACTAGAGGTTTTTAAGAAGAGACTGGACAAACACATTTGTCTAGAATGGTCTAGGGGTCTCCTGCTGAATATGTGGGTTGGACTAGAAGGCCTCCAAGGCCCCTTCCAACTCTGTTATTCTGTTATGCGTATGCCTGCATCCTGCTTGATTGATCGTCACCCCTCCCTCCCTCCCGTGTCGCCCTTCTCATCCAGGCTGCCATTCACCCAGCCGATTGTGCCACCCCAAACGGTAGAGATTTCCCCAGGATCGGCTGGGTGACCTCCAGATTCTTCCTCTCCCTCCTCCTCCTCCTCCTCCTTCCCTTCCTCGCCTCTGTTTCCTCTGGGCCAGCCCAGAGGTGCCACGCCCAGCCAAAGGTCACCAGCTCACCTGCCTGACCGTCTCCTGCTTCCGGGGACTGGCAACGGCGGGAACGCAACAGTTCTACCCTGTTCCTAGTAGTCCTCGACTTACGACCCTTCAACGACTGTTCAAAGTTGGTCACTGTCGTATAAGGCACAGAAAGAAGTGAATTACGACCGTTTTTCATACTTAAATGACGGCTGCAGCTTCCCTCTGGCCACATGGTCAAAATTCACCCCACTCCCTTTCAAAAACCTTTCTTGCGGCTGTTGTTAAGTGAATCCATGCAGTTGTTAAATCATTTGTTAAGTGATTGATTGATTTTGCTGGTCAAAAGTTCGCAAAAGGAGATCACAGGACAACACCCCCCCACCCCACCCTCCCCCCGGATGCTGCAACCGTCATAAGTATGAAAAAAGGTCCTAAGTCAACGCCATCTTGACTTTGAACGGTCCCTAAACAAATGGTTATAAGTCGAGGCCCACCTGTAGATTTTTGGGGTTCCTTCTCAAAACTCTCTTGCATTCTCTGGGTTGCCTTTAGGGGTCCCTAAATAAGAAATAAAATTCAGCCTAGGATTTAACCAGGTTTGCCTTTGGATATGTGGGGTGCCCTGGTGGGATGGGGGGGGGGAAAGAATTTGCAAAGATGTTTCCCTGATTGAGTTGCTGCCTTGAGGCTGGGAGCTGGAAGGACCCCCCCTCCCTCCCTCCCCCTTGTGCCCCTCCCCACCGCCTGTGGCTTTGTGAAGAGAGAGATGCTGCATCTGTTATCAAACAAAGACCCCCCCCCCAGCCCCCAGCCAAAGAGGGTGGACCGGGAGGGGGCCCATCTCCAGGGCAACCAGCTCCAGCCGATCCACCCTGATCTTTCAGAGCAAAGACCCCCCCCCTTCCCGCCCACCCCCACTTCTGGAGAAAGGTCAATGAAGCTGTTTGCAGCTGTTGGATTCATTCTTGGCTGACTTTGGGCTGCCTGCTGTTGTCTTGGCTCAAACTTCAGGAACTGGGTGGAGGCGTCTTCTAGGGGGGGGGGCAGTGGGGGGGGGGAGTAGAGGGCCATCTGGCAGGCTCCTTTCCTTGCTTGGCTGCCCCCCCCCCCCCAACCAGCTGAGAGCCCAGAGCAACTTGGGATTTCTGGGGATCTGCCTAAGGCTGCTGCTGAAGAGCAGGAGGGAGGGAGGGAGGGAGGAGAAGGTTCAAGGACAGATGTTCGTCTTCTTCCGCTCACCCCCAGAGGTGCAATGTGATCTCTTGACCTCTGAAAGAGGGCCTCCCTTCCTCCTCCACAGGTTCCTTCAGCTGACCAGAACCAGGTTAATCAGACCAAGACCGTTAGAATAGAAGCTGGAAGGGACCTTGGAGGTCTTGTAGTCCAGCCCCCTGCTCAGGCAGGAGACAGTCTATCATCTCAGAGAAATGTCCAGTCTCTTAAAAACCTCTGGTGATGAAGCATCCACAGTTTCTGGTGGCAAGCTGTTCCCCTGGTTAATTGTCCTCACTGTCAGGAAGTTTCTCCTCAATTCTAGGTTGCTTCTCTCCTTGCTTAGTTTTGATTAATTGTCCCTTCCTTCCTTCCTTCCTTCCTTCCTTCCTTCCTTCCTTCCTTCCTTCCTTCCTTCCTTCCTTCCTCTCATTCCCCATCTTCTTCCTTCCATTCATCCATCCATCCTTCCATCATAGAATCCTATGCTTGGAAGGGATCTTGGAGGTCTTCTAGTCCAACCCTCTGCTCAAGCAGGAAACCCTATATTATAGGGCCTATAAGATTCTGGACAAATAGCTGTGCAATCTCTTCTTAATAGCCTCCAGTGATGGAGCAGCAGCACCCACAACATCTGGTGGCCAGCTGTTCCCCTGGTTAATTGTCCTCACTGTCAGGAAGTTTCTCCTCAATTCCAGGTTGCTTCTCTCCTTGATGAGTTTCCATCCATTGGAAGCCTTGGGAGTCCATCTTGCTGGCAGTGAGGGGGGTCTCCCCACCTCTTTCCTGCCCTTCTGATTGGTGGAGGAGCAAATTCAGGATAAAAGTCAATTTTTATTTTTATAACTTCTCTCTGAACTGAAGCGATTCTTGCCAGTCTGTGGAGAGTGAATCCCCTTTGACTTTCCCTGCAGATTTTCCTGCTGGTCCCTGGCACACACACACAGAGCTCTACACACCCACCCGTTGTGTTTGTTGCGGGGGTTGTGTTTGAAGAAGGCTTGAGATGCAGCTGGAGAGATAATTTGTTTTGGAAGTTTTGGGCGCCTGGTTAGCGTGCAAGAAGTTACTCCCGAGGTTTGGTGAGGGATTTTGCACGCCCTTCCTGGAGGAACCAAATGATTTTCTCCCTCTCTGCTTTTTCTCCCTAGTGTGTCGAGATTTTGCTGTGCGGGAGGATCACACATTGGCCCACAGCCTGCAGGAGCAGGAAAGTAAGTTACACATCAGTAAACCCTGCTGGGCCCTCTCCTCGTTCACACAGGGTGTGTCCTGCCCTCTTCTTCTCTTCCTTCCGATTCTGCTTAATTAAAAAAAATTAAATCGAATTTTTAATCCGACTGGGTGGCTCCTGGCCTTTCTCTCTCTTTACTGAGATGTACAGTATGTTCCCGGCTTGTTTTATCCGCTCATCTGAAGCAGCTTACAAAATTCATTAGAGCCATTGATAAAAAGATTTTTTTTAATTGCAAATTATTTAAAGAGGATGTCATGTAAGAAAAACGAAGTACAGGAAGTGCTCAATTTTACGACTGTTTAAAGCAGGGGGTGTCCAAAGTTGGGAACTTTAAGATTTGTGGACTTCAACTCCCAGAATTCCCCAGGCAGCGTTCTGGGAGTTGAAGTCCACAAGTCTTAAAGTTCCCAACTTTGGACACCCCTGGTTTAAAGTTATGACAGACCTCCCCAGGGATACTTACAACCGAGTTCTTGAATTCCGAGGGTGACACACACACAGCTTGGTGTGGTTTCCTTGCAGACGTTTCATGACCCAGCTAGGCAACCTCATCAGTGCTAGAAGGGGAATAGGGTGTGTAGAGTAGAGGAGGAAGAGGAAGGGCTGTTGTGTCCCTGGTGCACTCTGAGCTGGGTGGTTTCCTTGCAGACGTTTCATGACCCAGCTAGGCAACCTCATCAGTGCTAGAAGGGGAATAGGGTGTGTAGAGTAGAGGAGGAAGAGGAAGGGCTGTTGTGTCCCTGGTGCACTCTGAGCTGGGTGGTTTCCTTGCAGATGTTTCATGACCCAACTAGGGAACATCATCAGTGCTAGAAGGGAGGGGGGGAGGAGGATGGAGGGCCTGAGGAGTGCTGTTTGTTAGTGTTGAATTGCCTGCTTTGTGTCCCTTCCAGTCGAGCATCACTTGGCCACCAACATCCAGCGTAACCGCCTGGTCAAGCATGACTTGCGAATGGCCAAGGAGCTGCAGGAGGAAGAAGACCGCAAGGCCAGGGCTCGGCTGCAGGAGAAGCACAAGGACTTGTGAGTAAGGGGGAGGGGATGCAGCGGGGGGGGGGCTCTGAGGGGAGGGGCCACTGAAGATCCCCAGGGACTTACTCTCTGCACTGACCAGTGGGGGCCTGTGGGGCTGGATGTGACCCCCTTGTGAAAAATCCCCTCCAGCCACGTTGTCAGATTTTGGGGAGAAATGGGGCCGGGCGGTGTGTCAGCCTCCACTTTGCTTGCTTGCTATTGGCTGCCTTAGTAACAGGGAGGGGGGCTCGTATTTGGGGGGGGGGAATTGCTAGGTGCCGGAGGAGTTAACATGAAGGGAGTTTTGTTCTCGCCGTCTTCTGCGCATGCTGATGGTTGGTGTTTGGGCTTGGTCAAGGTCAACCGTCTCCGCATGCCAACTGAATGAGGCCACTTGAAGATGCGCCCCACACAGGACACCCTTGGGAGTTGCGGATTGGACATGGGGTTGGGGTAACTGGGGGGAGGAGGGTCCTGGGTAAACGTTTGACACGTACTTCACTTTAGCTGTTTTCCTTTCATGTCCAGTAAAAGTCCCTTTATCTCTACTCAAATGGAGTTGGGGGTTTCCTTTCTTGGACACTGAATGAGGCCTGTCTGACACCGGGTGTGTCTCTTGTCTGAGTTGGGAAACTCAAGTTAAGGCCCTCGGTGAAGGGGGAAACTCTTCCACCAGCTTTTCCTGGTGCCAAGGATGCGAAGGGCCCCAGGTGGGTGGAAAAGCAAACGAGGCTGGACCTTGGATTGCAGGCAGTGCCCAGATTACGAGCCCCAAATCCCCATTGCCAAATGAGACAGTGGTTAAGTGAGCCCCCCACCCCATTTTTGTGACCTTTCTGGCCACCGTTGTTAAGCGAATCACCACAGTTATTAAGTTAGCGACAGGGTTCTTAAGTGAATCTGGCTTCCTCAGTGACTTTGCGTGCCAGAAGGCCGCAAAAAGGGATCATGTGACCCCAGGATAGTGCAACCGTCATAAGTACATGCCAGTTGCCAGGGGGCTGAATTTTGATCACGTGACCAAGGGGCTGTAGCGGTGGTCATTAAAAGTATGTGAAACGGTCATAAATCAGCTTTTTCAATGCTGTTGTAACATCGAACAGTCATTAAATGAATTGTAAGTCTAGGAGTAGCTGTATTTGTACATCAGGGTGGAAATATGGGGTCCCTGGTGCTCTCCGAGCTGGGTGGTTTCCTTGCAGACATTTCATGCCCCAACTAGGGAACATCATCAGTGCTAGAAGAGAGGGGGGCTTGTGGAGAGGAGGAGAACTGTGGGGTCCTTGCTGCTCTCTGAACTTGGCTGTTTTATTGCAGACATTTCATGACCCAACTAGGGAATATCATCAGTGCAAGAAAGGAGTGAGGTGTGTGAAGTAGAGGAGGAGGAGGAGGAGGACTGTGGGGTCCTTGGTGCTCTCTGAGCTGCGCTGTTTCCTTGCAGACGTTTCATGACCCAACTAGGGAACATCATCAATGTTAGTGAGTGGACTAGGACTAGCACTGATGATGTTATCTAGTTGGGTCATGGAACGTCTGCAAGGAAGCAGCGCAGCTCAGAGAGCACTAGGGCCCCCTCAAATCAGCCTCTCTGCTCTTCCATAAAAGGTTTCACAGCCACCCTGAAATGCTCAGCCCACTTGGGAGTGGCAATCCGCACACACCCCACGACACCCGAGTGAAAGGGGTCACTCTTATTGAAATGGCACCGTGGTATTAGTGGACCAGAGGAATGCCGTCGATATAGTTTACTTGGACTTCAGTAAGGCTTTTGATAAGGTAGACCATAACCTACTACTAGATAAAGTAGAAGAATGTGGGTTAGACAGCATCACCACCAGATGGATTGGTAACTGGCTGACCAACCGCACTCAACGTGTAGTCCTCAATGGAACTGCATCTACATGGAGGGAGGTATGCAGTGGAGTACCCCAAGGCTCTGTTTTAGGCCCAGTACTCTTCAACATCTTCATCAATGATTTGGATGAGGGAATAAATGGGGAACTCATCAAATTTGCAGATGACACCAAGCTGGCAGGAATAGCCAAAACACTCCAGAAGACAGGCTTAAGATACAGAAGGATCTTGACAAACTTGAACATTGGGCACTATCTAATAAAATGAAATTCAATGGTGAAAAGAGTAAGGTTCTACATTTAGGCAACAAAAACGGAATGCACAGGTACAGTATAGGTGATACCTTACTCAGTAGTAGTAACTGTGAAAGGGATCTTGGAGTCCTAGTGGAGAACCATTTAAATAGGAGCCAGCCGTGTGCAGCAGCTGCCAAAAAAGCCAACACAGTTCTAGGCTGCATCAACAGAGGGATAGAATCAAGATCACGTGAAGTGTTAATACCACTTTATAATGCCTTGGTAAGGCCACACTTGGAATACGGCATTCAGTTCTGGTCGCCACGATGTAAAAAAGATGTGGAGACTCTAGAAAGAGTGCAGAGAAGAGCAACAAAGATGATTAGGGGACTGGAGACTAAAACATATGAAGAACGGTTGCAGGAACTGGGTATGTTTAGCTTAAGAGAAAGAAGGACCAGGGGAGACATGATAGCATTGTTCCAATATCTCAGGGGTTGCCACAAAGAAGAGGGAGTCAAGCTATTCTCCAAGGCACCTGAGGGTAGAACAAGAAGCAATGGGTGGAAACTAATCAAGGAGAGAAGCAACTTAGAACTGAGGAGAAATTTCCTGACAGTTAGAACAATTAATCAGTGGAATAGAAGTTGCCTCCAGAAGTTGTGAATGCCCCAACACTGGAAGTCTTTAAGAAGATGTTGGATAGCCATTTGTCTGAAACGGTATAGGGTTTCCTGCCTAGGCAGGGGGTTGGACTAGAAGACCTCCAAGGTCCCTTCCAACTCTATTATTGTATTGTATTGTATAAGTAACCAGAAGGTCCTGCCCACTGAGAGCCCACTCCTCTTTTCATTCCCTGGGTGGGACTGGAGAAAGAGGTCGGTGGGTCTGCTGGAATCGCCAGTATAATTCATCTCGTGTCCTGTAGTTTGAGCCACGTCAGGAGTTACTCAAGTTTAAGACGGGATATAAATTGAACAGTAAAATGAATATCATGAAGTCCTCTCGTGGCATGAAATGATCAATGCCTTGTCTGGCAGCCTTTAAAAAAAAAGGGGGGGGCAAATTCCATGATTTGGAAATGTTGTCATGCCTTTTTAGGGGGTGGGGGGGTGAATGCAAATACCGGGGTGTAGTTGTGAGTGTTGCATTTGGAACAGGATGTAAAGAAGAACTGGGAAGAAAGGAGAGAAGGAGAGAAGAAAGGGAAAAGGAGAGGAAGAAATGGAGAGAGGAGTAGAGAGAAAGGTAGAAAGAGGAGAGGGGAAAGGAGAGAAGGAGAGAAGAAAGGGAAAAGGAGAGGAAGAAATGGAGGGGAAGTAAGAGTAGGATAGAGGGGAGGGGAGGGAAGAAGAGGGGAGGAGTGGGGCAGAGGAAGGGGAAGTAGAGAAGGGAAAGGAGAGGAGGAAAGAAGAAAGTAGAGAAGAAGGGAGGGAAGGAGAAAAGGGGAAGAAGGAGGGTTGATGCAAAGTAAGATGGGCGTAAGGAATGGCAGAAAAGGAACCTCGATTATATTTTTAACTTTAGGAGGAGGAAAAACGGTTATAAAGGTTAAAAGGCAACACATATTATTAATGAGCGTTATGAGATTGTATATTTATGAAGACATACGAGAATTAAAAATAAAAAACTTTTTTTTAAAAAAAAGGGGAGGAGGAAGAACTGGGAAGAAGGGCAGAGAAGACCCGCAGAGGGCCAGGCTGGGTGTTTGGGGCGGAGGGAGGGAAGCTTGAAAAGATTTGGGCTCATGATCTCAGCTGCCCCACTTCGGTTTTCCTCCAGAGCCCAATAGGTCATGTAACACCCCCCCCACACACCTTGTCCCCCCCACCCCCCCAGGCAAATGCAAGCAGGACCCGGGTGAGCACCTGGCCTAGATCAGGAAAGCTGGCTTGCTGCTCCCGAACAGGCCAGGATGAGGCCCCAGAGCTTTGGGTCAGTCTTGGAGGGGCATCCCAGCTTCATAGCTGGAGGAGAAGGAAAGGGGAGGAAGGAGATGAAAGGAGCTCCTATTTCATAAGAACGGTGGGTGGACGGGACTCTTGGTCAGGAGGGAATGGAGGGAGAAGGTCTGGAGGCTGAGCAGATGGCGGGTGGGGGCTTCCGGGTCCATTTGGAGAGAAAGGAGGGGTGAGTGTGTGTGGGGGGTTCTTATCCATCTCTTTCCCTTCCTTCCTTCCTTCCTTCCTTCCTTCCTTCCTTCCTTCCTTCCTTCCTTCCTTCCTTCCTTCCTCCTCCTCCCTTCTAGCACTGATAATGTCCCCTAGTTGAGTCATGAAATGTCTGCAGGAAACCACCAAGCCCCAAGGACCACCGTCTTCTTCCCCCCCCTCTCCTCCATCTCTTCCTCTGCTTCCTCCATCTCCTCCTCCTCCATCTGCTTCTCCTCCCCCCTTCTAGCTCTGATGATGTTCCCTTTTTGGGTCATCAAATGCCTGCAGGAAAACCACCAAGCTCTGAGAGCCCCAAGGACACCAAAGCCTTCCTCCTCCTCCTC
Organism: Natrix helvetica; assembly: GCF_964273705.1. NCBI lineage: Eukaryota > Metazoa > Chordata > Lepidosauria > Squamata > Natricidae > Natrix > Natrix helvetica. Next base: position 1,399,612 of record NC_138551.1, on the reverse strand, counting down.
CTCCTCCTCCTCCTCCTCCTCCTCCTCCTCCTCCTCCTCCTCCTCCTCCTCCTCCTCCTCCTCCTCCTCCTCCTCCTCTTCCTCCTCTTCCTCCTCTTCCTCCCACCACTGTCACCATTTCTTTCTCTTCCTTCTCCACAATTCCTCCTCCTTGCTCATGGCCTTTTTGTATCTTCTACTCCCCTATTTCTCCTCCTCCTCTTCCTCCTCCACAGCTGAATGGGGGATTCTGGGAGTTGAAGTCCACCAATGTTAAAGTGGGAAGGTTGGGCACCCCTTTGTCCCCCTTTACCCGAACAGTCTCTCTCCTCTCCAAGGCCTTGCTGCAGGTTCTTCTCAGCCAAGGCAGAGACCCCCCCCCCAGCCCTCCTCTTCCGTCCCCCGCCTGGTGCTCCCTCCCCCCCTGCCTCCCACCCACCCAACTCACAAAGACCCTCTGGTCCGATTTTCAGAGAACGCCAAGACTGCGAGATCGCCCAGGAAATCCAAGTCAAGCTGGTGATCGAAGCCGAGGAGCAGCGACGCCAGGAAGAGGGCGATGAGGTAACCCTCCCCTGGGCACCTTGGAGACTCCGAGCGTGGCAGCTTTAAGCCTGGAGGACTTTTCTTTTTTGTATCTTAATTTTTTTCCTTTTTCTTTTCATGTACATTCACAAATATACATTCTTGTAAATACTTTTAACGTTTATCTATTAGCTATTAACATTTATCACAATGTCCTTATGAGTTTATAAAACACAGTTGGGGGCACTTTCTACAGGCCCCCCTGTATCTCCATCTTCTTTTGCAACAGCTTTGCTCCTTCCATCTTCCCTTTCCCCCTCTCCTCCTCTCTCCTCCTCTTACTTCCCCTCCCTTACTTCCTCTGCTTTGCCCTTTCTTCTCTTCCCTCCTCATCCTCCCTCCTTTCTGTTGTTTCCCTTACTTATTTTCTTTCTCGGATGGATTCTCGGGACGGCATTAAGCCCGGAGGACTTCAACTCCCAGGATTCCCCAGCCAGCAGAACCTGGAATTCTGGGAGTTGAAGTCTGCCAGGCTTACCGTTCCCACGGTTGGAGACCTCTGCCCTGGAGAAAGCCAACAGGGCCCCCCAACTTTTGCCACACAAGCTTAGAGGAGTAGACTTGCCTGCGAAGGCGCACAGCTAGTCCTCTACAATCATTCATTTAGTGACCGAAGTTACAACACCGCTGAAAAAAGTAACTTGCAATCGGTTTTCACACTTACGACCTTTGCAGCCTTCCCAGGGTCACTGGATCAAAATCCAGAGGCTTGGCAACTGGCGTGTACTTATGACGGTTGCAGTGTCTCAGTGTCACATGATCCCCTTTTTGCGACCTGACGAGGAAAGTCAACGGGGAAGCTGGATACACTTAATGGCCGTGTGACTCACTTAACAACTGCAGTGATTCAGTTTAACAACAAAGGTCGTAAAATGGAACAAAACTCACTTAACAAATGTTTCACTTACCCACATAAAGTTTGGGCTCCATTGTGGTCGTAGGTCAAGGACTACCTGTGGGGAGAAGAACTCCAGGTTAAGGGGGGGGGAGCCCTGAGGAAGACCTAGGGGGGCTGGTAGGGTCCTCTTGGCGCATGTATCAACAGAAGAGGACAACAGAGCCAGAAGGGGCCTTAAAGGTCTTCTAGTCCAAGCCCCTGCTTGTGCAGGAAACCCCCAGGAGGAAAAATACGGAGATCCAACAACTGGATTTCCAGGTGAATGGTGGTAGAAGATCCCTTCCTTCCTTCCAGGGCATCGCACGGATTCTGCAGCAGAAGGAACTGAAGGAGGAGAAGAGGAGGAAGAAGCTGCCCCCGGACCCCTTGCGCTTGGCTGCTTCTGAAGAAGCCCCCTGCCTGGAGAACAGAGGTGGGTGGTCTCCTCCCCCCCCTTTGCTTTTTGCCCTTTGGCCTCTGCAAGGGGAGCTTTTTGGGTGCCCCTGGGCTGGTCCTTCCCCCTCAGGCCTAGGGAGAAGGCCCGAGGGCTTCTGGGAATGGGTCAAGGGAAGGGGCTGCTCCATCTGGACACCAGGGGTCCAGGCTTCTCAAAGAAATCAACACACACACACACACACCCCTCTCTCAGATCTTGCCAAGTGCCCAGAGCTTCTTTAAGCTGTAACCCAGGAGCCCAAAGAGGATTCAGAATTACAGAATAACAGAGTTGGAAGGGGCTTTAGAGGTCTTCTAGTCCACCCCTCTGCCCAAGATCATGAAAGCATAAATGGCTGGCAGGGACCTTGAGGGTCTTGTAGTTCATCTCTCTGCCCAAGATCATAGAATCATAGGGTTGGAAGGGGACTTTGGAGGTCTTGTAGTCCAGGGGTGTCCAACCTTGGCAACTTTAAACCTGGCAGACTTCAACTCCCAGAATTCCCTTTGCTGGCTGGGGAATTCTGGGAGTTGAAGTCCGCCAGGCTTAAAGTTGCCAAGGTTGGATACCCCTGATCTAGCCCAATCCCCTGCCCATGATCATAGAGTCCTATGGCTGGAGGGGAACTTGGAGGTCTTCTAGTCCAACCCCCTGCCCAAGATCATAGAATCATAGGGGTGGAGGGGATCTTGGAGGTCTTCATCCAACCCCAATGATCATAGAAACATAATGGCTAGAGGGGAACTTGGAGGTCTTCTAGTCCAACCCCCTGCTTAAGATCATAAAAACATATGGCTGGAAGGGAGCTTTGAGTGTAGGCAGCTGCTGGCTGGGGAATTCTGGGAGTTGAAGTCCACGAGTCTCCAAAGTGGCCACGGCTGGGCACCACAGCCTTAGACCTCCCTGGGGGCCAAGAGGGATGCCGGACCCTGCTTGGCGTGGATGAACCCACCAAAGCCAACTGCAGAGACCCTGGGAGGGGCGAGGTTTTTCTCTGCTTCTATCTGATCTTCCACAAAAGCCGCCCTGGGTTGGATCATCACGGCTGCTGCAGAATGGAAATCGTCTCTCGGATTGTGATTTACGCTCTGGCTCTCCTCCTCCTCCTCTTCCTCCTCCTCGGAAGGGCTTACGTGATCAAAGGAACTTCCACAGCTGGGATTTAATGAAATTGCTGGGAAATTTGCTTGCTGTGGTTTCTCGTGGCGGCCTCTTTATTTGTGCATCTGTGCAGCACATTTGGCTTTTCTTCGTCTTGGGCATGTCGGGAAAAAGGCAGACCACGCCTGGTAGCGTTCGAATCCAAACGGAGGGTGCACATTTTCCTCAAGGGCCGGATGGCTTTGGTGCTGGCGGCCAGAGCTCACCTATTGCCCGGCTGCCCTTGGCCCCCTGCGCAGGTAGCAGAGGCGATCCTGGTGGCAACACAACCTTTTCCTGGCTCCCTCTGCCTTTCCCGCTGGAGTTGCGGCCGTCTGCCTGCTTTGCAGCTGTGGCATCTTTCCCATCCTTGCTTCGCTTGGAGTCTGCCCCGAGCGAAGGATTATGCACTTCCACCAATAAAGGAGAATATTAAGTACTTCCACCAATAAAGGAGAATATTAAGTACTTCCACCAATAAAGGAGAATATTAAGTACTTCCACCAATAAAGGGGTATTCTGGGTTGAAAATTGGGGTCCTTGGTGGTCTCTGAGCTTGGCGACTTTCTTGCAGACGTTTCGTGGCCCAGCTAGGTAACATCATCAGTGCTAAATATGGTGTGTGTAAGGATAGGAAAATGGCTCAGCATCTCTTAAGAGCTTCCCAGAAAATAACTTCTACCCTCGTCAAATAACTAAATATATTGGGAAGCGATAATGGATGAATAATGCTGTCATAGCTGTAGAGTTCTTTTTTAACATCCACGGTTTTAAGGTATTATTCTTTCTACATTTCTCTCAAAAATGTGCATTGATGATGTTACCTAGCTGGATCATGAAACGTCTGCAAGGAAACAGCTCGGATAGCCCAAAGGACTCCCATAGTCCTCCTCCACCGTCCTCCTCCTCTTCTGCTTCTCCTCCTGGTCTCCCTCCTCTTCTTCCCTTTTGCTTCTCCTTCTGCTTCCCATTCTCCTCTTCCTCCTTCTCTCCTTCTCTTCCTCTTCTGCTTCTCCTTCTTTCCCTCTTCTGTTTCTCCTCCTCCCCCTCCTCCTCTTTCTCCTCTCCTCCTCCTCCTCTTCTTCCTCTTCTGCTTCTCCTTTTCCTCTTCTGCTTCTCTTCCTTTTCCTCTTCTGCTTCTCCTCCTCTCCCTCCTCTTTCTCCTCTTGCTTCTCTTTATCCTCTCCTCCTCCTCCTCCTCCTCCTCTTCTGCTTCTCCTCCTTTTCCTCTTCTGTTTCTCCTCCTCCCCCTCTTCCTCTTCCTCCATCTCTCTCCTCCTCCTCTCTTCCCCTTCTGTTTCTCCTCCTCCCCCTCTTCCTCTTCCTCCATCTCTCTCCTCCTCCTCTTTTGCTTCTCCTTCTGCTCCTCTTTCTCCTCCTCTTCCTCCTCCTCTCTTCCCCTTCTGTTTCTCCTCCTGGTCCCCCTCCTCCTCCTTCTCTTCTCCTCTTTTGCTTCTCATGCTTCTCTTTCTCTTCCTCTCCTCTTCCTCCTCCTCCTCTTCCTCTTCTGCTTCTCCTCCTTTTCTCTTCTGTTTCTCCTCCTCCTCTCCCTCCTCCTCTTCTCTTTTGTTTCTCCTTTTCTCTTTCTCCTCTTCCTCCTCCTTCTCTCCTCTTCTGTTTCTCACCCTCTTCCTCCATCTCTCCTCCTCCTCTTTTGTTTCTCCTTTTCTCTTTCTCCTTTTCCTCCTTCTCTTCTTCTCTTCCTCCTCTTCCTCCTCTTCTGCTTCTCCTCCTTTTCCTCTTCGGTTTCTCCTCCCCCCTTCTCTTCCTCCTCTTTTGCTTCTCCTTCTGCTTCTCTTTCTCCTCCTCTTTCTCTCCTCCTCTTCCTCGTTTTCTCCACTCCACAAGCCCCCCTCCCTTCTAGCACTGATGGTGTCACCCAGTTAGTGTCCTGAAACATCTGCAAGCACACCACCAAGCTCAGAGAGCCCCCAGCCCCCCCCCCCATCCTGATCTACCAACATTCTCCTTTATTTGGTTCCGGCTTTGCCTTCTTTCGCTGCTTCTGGCCGATCTTGCCAAGGTGGCATTTGCAAACCTAACATGTGGTGCTCAATTTCCCTTGATGCTTGCCCACCCGCTGATTGGGGGCAGTGGTTGACCCATCCCCCCCCCCAGTCCCTATACAACAAGGCAGCCTGTCAATGGAGATTCTCCCTCATCCAACACATGCTTGTCCCAAATGTGCTTCCTCCCCCCCCCAAAAAAGGCAACTGGACTTTCTTAGTGGTTCCCCTCTCCCTTAAAACGTTTCCCTTCTCATCCAAGAAGCTTCTTCAGTTCAGTACCCAGATGCTCTGAAGAACTGATGAAGCTTCTTGGATGAGAAGCGAAAGGTTTTAAAAAACCCAAGAAAGTCCAGTTGCCTTTTGGGGTGGGAACCCCTTTGGGACAGCCGTGAGTGGTGTGTGTGTGTGTGACTGAAGTCACCTTTGACCTCTTGAGCAAGAAAGCCAGCCTCCTGGCCTGCCCTGGGCTCCACCCAACCGTCCCCTGGGGATCTTTGGAAAGTCAGCAGCCTTGGATTTCTATCCTTGAAGGTGGTGACAGTTGAAGGGCTCACTGTCCTGCGTGGCAGAGTGGCCATAGTCCGTCGCCCCATTCCATGCAAGGAAGGGAGACCCCTTACTGGAGACAGAGGGGGTCCTGGGTTCATATCCTCAGAAATGGGATTGTGGTGAAGTGAGGGAGCTCTGGGGCCGGGGGGGTGTCCTGCAGGAAATTTGCTGCTCATCTGCACGGCTCCTCTGCCCTTCCAAGCTTTCGCCCCCCTCCCCCCCCGGCTCTCCCTCCCCTCCCCCCTTCACTGTGTAGCCTGACACCTGCCATTAACCCCAGTCACTAACTCACCTCCCTTGTCTGTCTTGCCGCTTCGTTGTTACTGCCCAGACCGCTGGTCCGGGAGTCCCCGGGAACTGGGACCCAAAGACCCTCGGCCCAGGAGCGCTGATGGGCAGCCCCCCCAAACGAGGGAGCCTTGGAGGGGGCCCCCGGTGGTTCTGGAGGGCCTCGACCTGGAGACTTGGGAGACTGGCTCAGAAACACGGAAGAGCAAGGACGGCCGGAGGAAGGAGCGGGAGAAGCGGCGGGAGAGGAAGAAAGATGGAGACGAGAGGCCTCCCCATCCGAAAGGTCCTCCAGAGGAGGAGGAGGAGGAGGAAGCCCCCGACAGGCCCCGCAGTCGCCCCAACAGGAGCCAGGACAAATCTCGGGGACCACTCCTGCTGGTCTTGGATGCAGAACCTCCCCCGGCCGGCCGAGGTAGCAGGGATCCGAAGAGGCCTCGGAGCCACGAGAGACTCCAAAGGACGCCCCCTCCTCTTATGGACCGGGAAGAGGAGTGGAGAAGCGGGCATGGCAGCCATGGGCCACGAGGGCAGGGGGAACCGGGGCCGAGCCCCAACGGGAGAGAGAGGCAAGCGGGAAGATGTTACGGCCAAAGCCCATCCCCCAATCCGGCCCATGGTGGGCTGTCGCCTCTGGAGGATCGTGGCTCCCCCAGGCCCCCTGCCCACCACGCCCGGCACCCTGGCTCGGAGGCTGCCCACCTGCACCGGCCCAGGAGGGAGGATGGAGAAAGGGAGCCCAGGGGGGCACGGGCCTCCCCCACCTCCCACTGCAGGGACAGGGAGGGCAGACGCCCTCGGAATCCAGGTAAGGGGGGCCACAGCCAAAGGGGCCTTTGTGTTGGACGCTGGGCCTTCTCTCTCTCGCCTCCCCTGGGGCCGAAAGGGGCCCAGCTGCCCGTGGAGGAATCCTAAGCCCTCCAGGAAGGGAGGATTTCCCTGAAGGTGCCAGTCTGGAGGAAGGTTGGGCAGAGGTTTTGTTTCCTTGCACAATATCGGCCTCTGAGTTTGCTCCAGCAACACAATTGCTTCTGTTACAGGTGGGATAGGTGGTCTCTGGGTTCCCACCACAAGGACTGTTAGGGGGTTAGGAGCCTCTTTCTCCCCCCTTCTTCTGAGCTGAAGTGGGGGGCAGCCTGAGGGGTTCCGGTACAGTCCCTAGCACATTGTGGGGGTCCTTGGACCTCTCAGAGCCCCGTGGTTTTCTTGCAGGTGTTTCCTGACCCAACTAGGGAACATCATCAGTGATGGAAGGTGTCAGAGTTCCCAGTAACAGCCCCCCAACGAAAGAAGACTCCCAGGCTGGAGTTTCCTCCAAGCTCCATTTTATTAGAGACGCCATCTTGGGACATCTGGGGAAACCCGAATCTGAAAGCTTCCAGGTGTTTCCCACCCAAAAGAAAGTCCAAGACCCTGCCCAGCACCCACACGTCCATCCCATGGTCCAATCAGGCACCGTCCAGAACTGGGGATGCCTCCCAGTCACCTCCTCACAGCTGCAGGGCCAAATGACCTTGGCTCTCTGAGAAAGAATGTTGTTATGGCTACATATCACCCACACTCTGTATAATCCCCTCCCACTTTCCCACAGTAGAAAATGTGGCCGGCCTGAAGTCCCAAAAGGTAAAAAAAGGCTTCCAGGTCTGACAGAAGGGAGGGAGAGGAGGAAGAGGAGGAGGACGAAGACTGCAAAGCCTTGGTGCTCTCTGAACTGGACTGTTTTCTTAACAGACTTTTCATTACCCAACTGGGGTATAACATCCATGTTAGAAAGGAGAGGGGGGGGGGTGGAGCAAAGGAGAAGGAAAACGGGGGGGGGGGGGCGTTTAGAGTCATTAACCATAAAACACTTTCTTTGGTTGTGACAATTCCTGTTATGTTCAGAATACCAGAGTTGAGAGGGACCTTGGAGGTCCTCTAGTCCAACCCCTTGGCCATTTCAGACGAATGGTTGTCCAGCACCCACAACCTCTTGGAGACGAGACATTCCACGGATTAATTGTTCTCCCTGCCAGGAAATTTAGCTGCTAAGGACACCGGCATGGCTGGCCATCCTGCCGTCTTCTGCCCGAGCTCCATCGTGGAACGGTCTGAAGGCTTCATGAACCCCAATAATGACCATTTGGGGGAATCCAAGGAAGGAGAAGCCAGCGGGTGGCCCTCAGCTGGGGGGGGGGGCTGGTCCCCTGCTTGGGTGGGGGAAAGCACAAGACACTCAGGGCTCTTGACTTGCTGCAAAGGTGTCCCAGGTGGGGCAAAGCCCCTTCGTTTCTTTCTTCCCAGGGAATCTTTCTGGATGGAACCCGGTTTGCATCTGGCCCATTGGTGCAAATCCCCAGAAGCTTTTCTTCTCCTCCCAATTCAGTGACGCTTTGGCAGTGCCCCCCCCTCCCTAGGCCTATAAATAGACCCTCCCCCCAGCTCTTCCTGTAGGCCTGGCTTCTCCCTGGGCCCAGGCCAAGGATGTGGGTGTCACGGGAAAGTTGTCGTGCTCTCTGTGAGTCTCGGAGTTCTTCCCCAGAGAAGCTGCTAAGTGGAGGCAGCTGGGCTCTTGTGCCAGCTGTTCAGCAGATGCTGCGGGGAGAGGCTCAGTTGCTGTACAACAGGGGCTTGGGGGGCATGGCCTGCTTCCCCTCCGAGGGGTCTGTCCAGGGGTCTTCTCCCTGCTGCTGGCTGGTCAGGATAGAGGGGGGTGCACAGGAGAAGGGCAGAAGGTTTTTCACACTTAACGACCGTTGCAACATCCCCGTGGTGATGTGATCAAAATTTAGACCTGTCTCACATTTACAGCGGTTGCAATGTCCCGGGTGATGTGATCCCCCTTTGCGACATTTTGATAAGCACAGTCAATTGGGGGGGGGGGGGGAGCCAGGTTCACTTAACAACAATGCGAATAACTTAAAAGCTTCAGCGAATGTCGGGGTTCCAAGGGACAGCCCCCCAACGAAAGAAGACTCCCAGGCTGGAGTTTCCTCCAAGCTCCATTTTATTAGAGACGCCATCTTGACACCTCTGGGGAAACCCGAATCTGAAAGCTTCCAGGTGTTTCCCACCCAAAAGAAAGTCCAAGACCCTGCCCAGCACCCACACGTCCATCCCATGGTCCAATCAGGCACCGTCCAGAACTGGGGATGCCTCCCAGTCACCTCCTCACAGCTGCAGGGCCAAATGACCTTGGCTCTCTGAGAAAGAATGTTGTTATGGCTACATATCACCCACACTCTGTATAATCCCCTCCCACTTTCCCACAGTAGAAAATGTGGCCGGCCTGAAGTCCCAAAAGGTAAAAAAAGGCTTCCAGGTCTGACAGCGATTCACTTAACAACCGTGCCGAGAAAAGTTGTCAACATGGGGCCTAACTCACTTAACAAGCCCCTCCCATAGCAACTACATTTTGGGCTCCTTTGTGGTCATAGGTTGAGGACTTCCTGAAAACAGAGGCCAGCCTGGGTGGATCCTCAGTCTTTGCTACTTTTAGTTCTGCTTTCAACCTTGGCTGGAAACGAGACCCCCACCCTGCTTCCTCTTTTGCAGGGACGAAACCCCGGGGGTCCAAAGAAGACGCCTACGCCGGGCACCGAGTAGGGGCTTCCCGGGACCCCGAAGCCTACGATGCCGAGATTGCCTGGAAGTTACAGGAGGAGGAGCTGCTGGTGAGCGGGGCCAAACTTGGCTGTTACGGGGGGGGGGGGGAACAGCCCCTCCGCATCCAGTTTTCCCATTTTCAGCTGCTTTGGTGCCCTTCTTTGATTTTCTCCACGGTTGATGACAAAAAGCAGAATAGCATCCTGGGGATTTGGGGGCTCTTCTCTGGGAGTGGAAGGGGATGAGCGATGCAGGGCCTGCTCAAAAGGGGGAGAGGGCTGTGTGTTGATCCCAAACCTAATTTTCAGCTATTGGAGAACAAAAGGATATTTCCTTTTCTCTCTCTCTATTTCTCCGACATGTAATTTTATTTTATTCAAGAAGAAATTGAAATACAAAACTTTTTAAAAAAAGATGCATAAAAGATAAGCAAAGAAAGAAAGAATAAAGCAGACAATATATTGCACAAAAAAGTAAATTGAAAAAAACAACGGTATAAACACATTTTCCCCCCCCACCCTGGTAGTTGAATACCGATGAATTTATTGCAACAGTTTTAGTTTCACATTCCTTGAGAAACAGGCCCCAAACAAGTTCTTAACGTTCTAATTCTATTTGCAAATTATTAACCTGTCACCTACCTACTATATGGATAACAAAATACTTAGCAGAAGCATTGGAAGGAATAAAACCCAGAAAATTGAGAGTAAAATTACTCTCCTGTTACAACTCATGGAAAATTTACTGTAGCTTCTGATCTGTCCTAAATCAAGTCTAGAGCCAAAACTCTGCTGGGAAAGGGGTTGTGTGGTCCCAAGCAGGATTCTCCCAAGGTTGGAGACCAAGGGGGAATTTCCTGGTGGTGCCACAGTGGGTTGGAGGGAGCCAGAAGCAGAGAAGGGGGCGTTTGAAGCACCTCATTTGGGGAGGTGGGGAGAAACAGTTCAAGGCATGGGTGAAGAGGAGGGGGAGATCTCAGAGGTCTGCAGGAAACGGTTTCCCAATCTCCTCTTTTTAAAGTTTCCCTTTTTTTTTTTCTTTTTAGGCCAGCCAGGTGGACAGGAGGGCCGCACAGGTGGCTCAAGATGAGGTAGGTTGCCTGCAAGGACAGGTAAACCGAATCAGAAGAGAACTGGGAAATGCCTTAATACCTTCAGACAGAATAGAGTGGGAAGGGACCTTGGAGGTCATCCAGTTCAACCCCAAGCAGGAGACCCTACACCATTTCTGACAGAGGGCAGTCCAGCCTCTTCTTGAAAGCTTCTAGGGATAAAGCTCCCTCAATTCTGGTCGCCACAATGTAAAAAAGATGTGGAGATTCTAGAAAGAGTGCAGAGAAGAGCAACAAAGAGGATTAGGGGACTGGAGACTAAAACATGAAGAACGGTTGCAGGAACTGGGTATGTTTAGCTTAAGAGAAAGAAGGACTAGGGGAGACATGATAGCAGTGTTCCAATATCTCAGAGGTTGCCACAAAGAAGAGGGAGTCAAGCTATTCTCCAAAGCACCTGAGGGTAGAACAAGAAGCAATGGGTGGAAACTAATCAAGGAGAGAAGCAACTTAGAACTGAGGAGAAATTTCCTGACAGTCAGAACAATTAATCAGTGGAACAGAAATTGCCTCCAGAAGTTGTGAATGCCCCAACACTGGAAGTCTTTAAGAAGATGTTGGATAGCCATTTGTCTGAAACGGTATAGGGTTTCCTGCCTAGGCAGGGGGTTGGACTAGAAGACCTCCAAGGTCCCTTCCAACTCTACTATTGTATTGTATTGTATTGTAATTTCTGAAGGAAATTTCTGTTCCATGGGTTGATTGTTCTCACTGTCAGAAAATTCCTCCTCTATTTCCAGGTTGAATCTCTCCTCCTTCAGTTTCCATCCATTGTTCCTTGTCTGCCCTTTGGGTGCCTTGGAGAATAGCCTGACTCCCTCCTCTCTGTGGCAGCCCCTCAAATATTGGAAGACTGCTATCATGTCTCCCCTGGCCATGCCCAGTTCCTGCAACCGTTCATCATATGTTTTAGTCTCCAGTCCCCTAATCCTCTTTGTTGCTCTTCTCTGCACTCTTTCCAGAGTCTCCACATCTTTTCTATATCATGGCAAGGGAAACTGGATGCAATATTCCAAGTGTGGCCTTTCCAAGGCCTTATAAAGCGGTACTAACACTTCCCATCATCAGTAATATGATCTTAATGCTGTCCCTCTGTTGATGCAGCCTAGGATTGCATTGACGTTTTTGGCAGCTGCAGCACACTGCCAGCTAATATTTAAGTGATTGTCCACTAGGACTCCAAGATCCCTCTGGCAGTTCCTCCTGTTGAGCCAGGTTTCACCTCTTGTGCACCTGTGCATTTGGTTGTCCTTGCCTAAGTGCAGAACCTTCCTTTTCTCGCCACTGGATTTCATTTTGTTAGCGAGGGCCCAGGGTTCAAGTCTGTCGAGATCCTTCTGCACCTGCTACTTTCCGGTGGCCTTTGGGTCTTCCCAGGCTCCACCCCTGGTGCATTGTTCCCCTTAGTGCAGTCTTGTGCAACCTTGGTCATTTCTGGGTTTGTGGACTTCAACTCCCAGAATTCCACTGCCTGCATGGCCACGAATAAGGGAGTTGGGGTCCCAATGAGATGGAGGTCAGGGATTAAAAACAGAAATCCCTTTACAGGTAGTCCTTGACTTGCAACCACAGTTGAGCCCAACATTTATGTTGTTAAGTGAGACATTTGTGATTTTTGCCCCATTTTACGGCTCTTCTTGCCACAGCCATTGAGTGAATCACCACTGTTGATAAGTTAGTAACCCGGTTGTTAAGTGAATCTGGCTGGCCCAGTGACTGCTTGTCAGACGGTCGCCAAAGGGGATCACGTGACCTTGAAACACAGCAGTGGTCGTAAGTACGAGTCGGTTGCCAAACATCTGAATTTTGATCATGTGATCATGGGGGGTGCTACAAAGGTCACACGTGTGAAAAACGGCCGTTAAGTCAGTTTTTTCCCAGTGTCATCATAACTTTGAACAGTCACTAAATGAACCGTTGTAGTCGAGGGCTATCTGGCAGAGAAAGCCTGGTACAGAACAGGTTGCAGCTGGCTCAACAGCAGGAACGGTGGGAGAGACTCTGGTGCCTGGGGGATTCTGGGAATTGGAGTCCACGCATCTTAAAAAGTTGGAGAAGGCTAAAAAGGCTGAACTCCTCCGTAGAGCTTCTCCCTGGTGACTCGCTTCTCTTGGCCGCAATGCAGATGTGGTTTCCCATCTGTGGCCTTGGTCGACCACGCCCAGCCATTTAGGGAAGGAAAACCGAAAATGCTGTGAATTACTCCGGATGGCAAAAGGAATGTGTCAGTCAAAAGGGCTCCTGAGATTCGGTTTTTTTAAGCATAAAAGCAGGTGGTAAAAATTCTCCCTTCGAGTGGAATCCGGAATCTTTTCTTGCCACAGTTGTTAAGTAAATCCCACAACGGAGGAAAACTCATCCAGGAGAAACACAGCATAGAAATGTCCTGCAAGAGGGAAGAGTTAATCTGCGGAACAGCTTGCCACCAGAAGGATGGTCTGTCACTGGAGGCTTTTAAGAAGAGACTGGGCAGCCATTTGTCTGAAATGATAAGAGGGCCATAATGCAAACCCTATGGCACGTCTTCCAGAGGTGGCATGCAGAGCCCTCTCTCTGGGCACATGCCCCATCGCCAGCTGGTCTCCTTGTTTCCAGCAATCACATGCGGGGGGCCAGTTGCTCTTCCTGAGGGCCGCAGTGCCTGAAAATGCCCCCCGAAACCAGCCTAAAAACTGCCCAGAAAATGCCCCAAAAGCAGGCTGGCTTTTTGGTCGTTTTCTGGCCATTTGTCAGACCAAAAATGGCCTAACGTCAACCTCAAAAGAGGCACGCACTCACTGGCCAGCTGGTCTTCTGGTTTCGGGTGCTGGAAACCCAAAGACCATCTGGCCGGTCCCTCTGGCGCATGAGTGCGCGTTCCAGTTTGGGCACTCAGGGTCGAAAGATTTGGCCTCCCTGATCTAGGGTCTCCTGCTTGAGCAGGGGGCTGGACTAGAGACCTCCAAGGTCTCTTCCGACTCTGTTATTCCGTAGTTCAGAAAGTGAGAATCAGAGAGGTGAGCTCCCCTCTCCCCACTCTCTCTCTCTCTATATATATATATATGTATGTATGTATGTATGTATGTATGTATGTATGTATGTATGTATGTTGTATTTGTACTGATAAATAAATAAAGGAGACTAGTATAGATCTATTTCGAGCTAATTAGCTCTCATCAGCTAGCCATACCCTTACTGGGATTTGAACCTGGGCTGTATTATATCTTAGGTAGGAGTCTTAGCCACTAAGCCACAGGCTCTCCTCCTTATCAGTTGAGCCAGGGAAATAGGTATGTATTTGTGTTACAACCCCTGGTATGCCTAAATATGGGAGGAAGGTCACTAAATATATAATATAAAAAGGCAACGTTAAAAATAAAAATATGTTTTTCTGCCTGCATGGTCTTCTGTGATGAGCCGAAGGACAGAAAGAGGGAGGAGTGACCTTCCTCCCATATTTAGGCATACCAGGGGTTGTAACACAAATACATATATGTGTGTGTGTGTGTGTGTGTGTGTGTGTGTGTATGTGTATGTATGTATGTATGTGTGTTACAACAAAATCATTGACTGGATGGACTCTTTCTGGCAGGAAATAGCCCGCGTTCTGATGGCAGAGGAGAAGAAAGCGTACAAAAAGGCCAAGGAACGGGAGAAGAGGCGGCAGGGTCAAGACTGGAAGGTGGGAAATGATTCCGCTTGGGAAGAGATTGGCTCCTTCTGGGAAGGGGAGTGGGAGGGAGGGAGGGAGGGAGGGAGGGAGGGGGGACATACTTATCCCCTGTGCAAGAATTATGTTTTCAATAGAAGAAAATCTTTGTAGCGCAGCATTGAACTTTGGGGTCCTGGGTGCTCTCTGAGCTTGGAGGTTTTTTTGCAGACGTTTTGTAACCTAACTAGGCAACAGCATCAGTGCTAGAAGGGAGTGGGGTCTAGGAGGAGGACTGTGGGGTCCTGGGTGCTCTCTGAGCTTGGAGGTTTTTTGCAGACGTTTGTAACCTAACTAGGCAACAGCATCAGTGCTAGAAGGGAGTGGGGTCTAGGAGGAGGACTGTGGGGTCCTGGGTGCTCTCTGAGCTTGGGGTTTTTTTTGCAAACGTTTCGTAACCTAACTAGGTAACAGTATCAGTGTCAGGTTTCCAAGCGATGAAACCCATTTGAAAAAGAAACAAGGAGAACCATCTTCCAAAACAAATTTCTTTTTATTAAGGCAAA
>NC_138551.1:1156777-1384659 GCF_964273705.1 Natrix helvetica | reverse complement strand
GGTTTCCTTGCAGACGTTTCATGGCCCAACTAGGTAACAGCATCAGTACTGAAGGGAGTGGGCTGGTGGTGGAGGAGGAGGAGGACAAAGAGAAGGACTGTGGAGCTTTTGGTGTTCCCTGAACAGGATTGTTTTCTTGCAGATGATTCATAACCCAGCTAGGTAACATCATCAGTGCTAGAAAGGAATGGATTTTGCAAGCACAGATTATTTGGGGTGGGGGAATGTTGAGGAAGGCCGATAATTCCTCTTTGTTATATCTGGGTATTTCTTTTATCATCCTTTGTCAAGTGGCGATTCAAATCAGTAGGTTCGTTTCCTAGTCCTCATGACGGGTAACTAACAGTTGGAAGGTCCCAGATATTCATCCAGGGGGTTAATCACGCCAACCTCATCCCATCTCTTATCCCAAATGAAGATTGGCCTTGGGCAATTCTATTTATTACATTCATATATTCCTCCCCCCCCCTCCCATCTTGCAATCACGCGACTCTCAATTCTTAAATATATGGTGGGGTTCCCCCCCCCCCCCCCATAACTGATGTCAGGGGAGAAAGAGAGAGAGAAAATCTCCGTCTCTGATTCAGGTTTATTGAAAGTTTGCAAGGAAGTTTCCGGCTGGTTTTCTAAGATCTCACCTTCTTCACTTCCAGTCACACCTAGAAAGCACCTTTTTTCCGCCTCCTGTCGACCTCCCACTGCTTCCCATCAAAGCCCAGTTCCACCCCTTTTGCTCTGAAATCCTCCTGGCCTTAAATTATGTGCTAAGTTCCTTGTCTCGCACTCCTGTTGTGTCCTCACGGGCGTCAAACCTGAAGGTTGATCCTTTTTCGTCTACGTCCAGCAGGAGACCCCTGAGGAGCCGTGTGGACGGTCAAGGGAAGGATACGACCCTCACCGAGGCAGGAGCGAGAAGCCCACACGGTAAATGATGCTCTCTGAACTGGGCGGTTTTCTTGCAGACGTTTCACGACCCAACTAGGCAACATTATCAATGCTAGAAAGGGAGTGAGGTGTACAGGGAGGAGTGGGTGGGGAGGGGGAGGACTGTGGGATCTTTGGTGCTCTCTGAGCTTGGTTGGTTTTCTTGCAGACGTTTCATGACCCAAGTAGGTAACATCATCAGGGCTAGAAGGGGGTTTGCAAGGGAGGAGGAGGAGGAGGAGCAAAAAGACTGTGCAGCAGGAGGAAATTATGCATTTTGCTGTCCTGTTTCCATGTCAGCAGCATCTCCTTCTGGAAATACAGGTAGTCCTCAAATTAGTTAATCACTGCTGTTCTTAAGTCAGTAACATGGTCGTTAAGTGAATCTCCCTTCCCCATTGACTCCACTTGTCAGAACATCACAAAAGGGGAATCACATGACCCCAGGACCCCATCACAAATGCTGCAGCAGTCGTAAGGGTGAAAAAGGGTTGTAAGTCGCTTTTTTCAGGCCCAGTGTAGCGTCGAACGGGCAGTAAATGAAGTGTTGTAAGTCGAGAACTACCTGTCCAGGCTCAGTTTCCCAAAATCAACACCTTGTTGCTGACCGTTGTGCCTTCTCCCCGCCAGAGCTGCTCCCCCCTCGACCAAGGAGCTGGACCCTCCCTCTGGCCTTGGGCATCAGCATAACGTGGCACATCAGACCTCCAAACCGGAGTCAGCTCATAAAGGTGAGACTTGTTTTATAGGACAGAATAGAATGGGATCACTGCCCCTTTTAACGACCCCGTAATCCTAATAATAATAATGCATAATCTGGGCAACTGAATGGAAGTCTTACTGGCCGGATGCTCTTCGTGTCGCCAATGCGGAGTTTTGTTCAGCAGATGCCCAGAGAGAGAAATATCTGCCTCTACCTAGGATCGAACTCACAGCCTCCTGATGGTGAGGCAAGAGCTCCATCTCTAGGCCAATGCACCACTCAGAATAGACTAGAGAATAAAAAGAGAACCTTCTTCGTTGGCCAAGGGTGATATCTGTCTCTCTCTGGTATGGAAGCTCTCAGTGCTCCTACGGGCAACGGAGTGATAAATCATCAAGATACGATCATCAATCATCAGATGCGACCAACAGAGTGACCTAAAAGCTTGATCCATGGAAACTGAAGCAACGTTTATTCAAACGGAGACATTTCGTGACTCATCCAAGGAACGCCTTCAGCCCAAGTGAAAATGTTTAGTTACTCAGACAATCGGGGAAAGAAGCGATTCTTGCCATATAGGCTGCAGGGGGATTTCTCCCCAAAATGAAAAAGCAACATGTAAATGAAGGTCCAATCATCAAAGCTTAATAAACCTGGGTCCAGTTGCCATGATTTAACCTCTTAAATGGATGGAAACTCGTCAAGGAGAGAAGCAACCTGGAATTAAAGAGAAACTTCCTAACAATGAGGACAATTGGCCAGTGGAACGGCTTGCCACCAGAAGTTGTGGCTACTCCATCACTGGAGGATTTTAAGAAGAGATTAGACAGGCATTAATTTGAAATGGTATAGGTTCTCCTGGTTGAGCAGGGGGCTGGACTAGAAGACCTCCGAGGTCCCCTCCAGCTCTGTTCTGATTATAAATTGTAAAGAAAATATGTCTCTGCTGATTTGATCTTCCTTTTCTCTTTTCTTTGCTTGCAGGTCACCCCTATAAGCAATAGGAGGAAGCCTCCCTAGTCCATTTTCCTCCTCCTCCTATGGATACGGACTTTCCACGTAGCAGGCTTTCTTGCGTTCTTCCAAGAGATACCCTGGCGTCCCTTCCCCAAGGAGGACCACCCTTTCCAGCAGGAGAAAGCCCACAAACCATGCCTCCTCTCCTTCAGCCTGTTGTAGGGCGATGTCCTCCTTGCCTCTGACTCTCTCTCTCTCTCTCTCTTTGTCCGGCTGGCCAGTTAAGCCCAGCCTTTGGGCCATTCTCACCCCACCTGCACCCCGAGAATCTCTCTCGAGCTTCCAAGACCTGGCTTTGTATCCATAGCTTTCCGTGGGCCGAGCACAAGAGTGGGATGTGGCCAGATGGAGACCAGAGGAAGGCCAGGGAAGGTTGCAATCAGCCAGCCAGGAAGGTGGCGGTCTTTATTGCCATGAAACCTCCGTAGGAGAGACGTTCAGGTGGCTGGGATCAGACCAGAGGTGGGTTCTGTGGTCGGAATGGGTCAGTGTTTCTTCTGGAATGGACCAACCTCAAACGTCTGGAGATGTTTCCTCAAGTACGTGTCTTTTGCCTGGAATTCTGAGCACTGTTTCTTCTCTTGAGAAGAAGACTTCCAGGGATGAGAGAGAGAGAGAGAGAGAGAGAGAGAGAGAGAGAGATGTCCACGTCCTGTTCTGGGAAAGAAAAATGGGATCCGCCCCCCCTGGAAACACTGGCTCATTTAGGATGGGACCCAACAGTTTTGTACACTTTTTAGGTTAGCCCTTTCTTGTTTTCCAAACGTTTCCTGAAGGACAGGGACAACATGAGATTAGTTTTGGGTTTCTTTGTTCTTTACATTTTAATTTCCATCGACTCAGAAATACATTCATCAGAAACATCATTTGGGATAAATGATGATGATTCAGGTCTGTTTTATTTTAATTTTTTTAAGCTTAGTTTTCAACGGCCAGAGAAGGAGCACAGAATTTAGACACCCCCATCCTTAAAATGCTGCAAAGGAGGCCTTGAGGGCCCCCAACCAACTTCCCTCCCCCCCCTCTCCCAAGATGCTTCACCTGGTCCCTGGATTTTTCTTGTTCACATTTAATAACCTTTTACAGGTGTTGCAAAATGCAGGGTGTCATGAACTGACCAAGCGTGCGGGATTCACACAGCGAATTTAAGCCACAAGGGAAGAAGGGAAGCAAAATTTAAGATAATCCAGTTTAGGAAATTTGGGCCAATGCAGCTGTGGAATTTTTTTTTTTTACTGACCTGGGTAAAAGTGAAGTGTGAATGTAAGCTGTGGATGAGTATTAGCACATCTGTGTATCTCAATTGGAACAACTTGGAAGATGAGTGGACTTCAACTCCCAGAATTCCCCAGCCAGTTAGGCTAAGATGAGTGGACTTCAACTCCCAACACTATGCTGGCTGGGGAATTCTGGGAGTTGAAGTCCACTCATCTTCCAAGTTGCTCCAATTGAGATACACTGGCCTAAATAGATTTAGAATAAATCTTAATAAATCTTACAGAGTGGCCATCCAATTCCAGTATTTTTGAAATATTACAGCACAATGAAGCTTTTTTTTTTTTAAAAAAGTATACTTTAGGATCCTGGAAGCAGAGCATCCGTAATTAATTGGAATCTTCATCATTTGAAATGTGTTTGTAAGAAAAGAAAAGAAAAAATGAAGCACGGAAGCTGTTTTTTGGAAAGTATGAATCCTACCGGAATATCACACGCAGATTGAAAGTGCCTTCAACCTCTTTTTCTCCTTTAGGGAGCCCACCAGCTCGGTTGGGACTGTGTGACCCACACAACGTTGTGTTGTTTTGTGCTGTTGGGGGGTGGCAGGGTAGCGAGGTGAGGACGACGCTTTTCAATGTAACTGGTGCATTTATTGCCCCTCTTCTGTCTGCTGCTGGGGGGGATATTAATTAAAATCTCCAGGACAAATTTGTCTGTAAAAGCCCCTTCCCTGCCTTGCCTAGATTTTGTTGCCTGGCCTCCTCTCTTGAAATATGACATTATTTTTTCCCCATATTAATTTTGAAGTCTTGTCTTGTGATGGTGCCATGCTGAAGATGTCCAATGTATTTCCTAATTTTGATTTGGTTTGATCTTTCTGTCCTATCCACCGCTTCATTTTTGTAGATAGTTTTATTTCGATACGATCTTTATGGTGCTTGATTCTTTTTGGTGCTTGGTCGCCATGATGTAAAAAAGATGTGGAGACTCTAGAAAGAGTGCAGAGAAGAGCAACAAAGAGGATTAGGGGACTGGAGACTAAAACATATGAAGAACGGTTGCAGGAACTGGGTATGTCTAGTTTAATAGAAAGAAGGACTAGGGGAGACATGATAGCAGCGTTCCAATATCTCAGGGGTTGCCACAAAGAAGAGGGAGTCAAGCTATTCTCCAAGGCACCTGAGGGCAGAAAAAGAAGCAATGGGTGGAAACTAATCAAGGAGAGAAGCAACCTAGAACTGAGGAGAAACTTCCTGACAGAACAATTAATCAGTGGAACAGAAGTTGCCTCAAGAAGTTGTGAATGCCCCAACACTGGAAGCCTTTAAGAAGATGTTGGATAGCCATTTGTCTGAAATGGTGTGGGGTCTCTTGCCTAAGTAGGGGGTTGGACTAGAAGACCTCCAAGGTCCCTTCCAACTCTGTTATTCTATTCTATTCTTTCCAATGGCCTGCTTTATCCCAAGGTTTACCTCCACCCTACTTTCCTTTTCTACAGCCTTCCCTTCGGTACTTTCTTCTTTCCTCCTCTTCTTTCCCTTTCCTTCTTCCCCTTCTTCTCCCCTACTCCCCTCTACCGCTTCCCCTTCCTATCATCTCTCCTCCTTCATACTCTTCATTTAAAAGCGGACGTTTTAAATGTGTCCTCGTGGGCTGGGAGGAGCAGTCGAGGCAAGAGTGGGCCATAGCAGTCGGGATTTTAAATTTAAACCCTAGAGAAGAGAATATTTGTAGCTCAGGAATGAATGGGGGTGTCCTTGGAGCTCTCTGAGCTTGGTGGTTTCCTTGCAGATGAAGAAGCTTCTTGGATGAGAAGGAACATGTCTTCAAGGGGGGGAAAGTTGCTTTTTTGGGGGGGAAAGCATCTTTGGGACACCAACTATGGATCTGTGAGGTTTGGATGATGGCTGGAAGAAATGCAGAGAGAACAGAAGTGGGGAGATGAAACATTCATTTTGGGGAAGCCAAAAATACTGGCCAGAAACACACTCGGATGTTTCTACTTTCCAGGGACTCTGAAAAGCATTTTTGGGCCAGGTCCAAGCTGGGTTTTCAGGCCATTCAAGGCAGAGATTTTCACTCAGCCTAAAAACCTCCGTTGGCTGAGCCTCCTGGGGCTATTGGGCTTTTTTAAAAATCACCTCTAAGATCCAAAGTGCCACCAGGGAGCAGAAATGGCTCCTTCTCAGCAGGCCCTCCTCCCAAAGGTGCTTTTTTCAAAAGACAACTGGACTTCCTTGTTTTTTCTTCTTTGAAGACATTTCGCTTCTCATCCAAGAAGCTTCTTCAACTCTGAGTGGATGGAGGGGAATGGAAAGATTGATGCTCCTTGCAGACAGCTGGTCATTTTAGAGGGTTGTTGAGGCCACTTGGAGGTTTACCTGTGTCTTCAGGGTCACCTGAGTGATGCAAATGGTTCCTGTCCATCCCAAACTATGTAGCTAAAAGTCTAGACAGATTCTCAGTCATCCAGGTCGTGGTTAACTCAAAGGTGCTTCTATTTCTATTTCATTTCTATTCTATTTTCTGTTCCATTCATTATTCTGTTATTCTATTCTTCTCTATTTTCTGTTCTATTCATTATCCTATTCTGTTCTATTCTTCTATTCTAATCTAATATTCTCTTCTCTCTTCTATTTTCTGTTCCATTCGTTATTCTATTCTATTCTTCTCTATTTTCTGTTCTATTCATTATCCTATTCTGTTCTATTCTAATCTAATATTCTCTTCTCTCTTCTATTTTCTGTTCCATTCATTATTCTGTTATTCTATTCTAAACAAAAGTTCAGGTGCCTCTTGGGGGGTGGGGGGGAAGCACCTTTGGGACAATCAGGATCTGGATGACGGAGAATCTCCATCAACATTTTCATCAGGCTAAAAAAGGGACTTTTTAGCAGAAGGGACTTGCTGAATCCTGCCCTGGTTTCAATGGCTGAGAGCCCACCTGGATGGCTGGATTGATTGACGGAATAGGTGCGTTTGTCCTCTGTGAGTCCCTCTCCTTTCTCAGAGCCTGGGGGTCTTGGCAAGGCCACCAGTTCCGCCCTCCCTCCTCCCCCTGCCATGTTCTGCTAGCATCTGCAGCTGCGTCCTGCTGGGACGGACGATGAACTTGGTCCCCGAAATGATCTTGGCAGAAGATGCTCTCCTAGCGGGACGGGCAACCTCAGTGCCGGATTCACTTAACCACCGGGTTGCTATTTTTTAACAACTGCACCAATTCACTTAACAACCGTGGCGAGAAAGGTTGCAAAATGGGGCAAAACGTCTTGTCTCCCCTAGCAACAGAAATTCTGGGCTCCATTGTGGTTCTGTCAAGGACGTCTGTAACTATTTACCGGTAGTTAATATTTAGCAAATGCAAATATAAGGACAGGATATAAAGAAGGACAGGTGTGTAGCACTCCCCTTTTCCCCCAGCTTCAATTCCTGTTGGATCACAGTTCTAATTATCCCCGGCCAGCTTTAGAGGAGAGGGCTGGACTAGACGATCTCTGGGTTCCCTTCCAGCCCTAGGTGCAGAGGTGAAATTCAGCAGGTTCTGACAGGTTCTGGAGAAGCCGTAGCTGAAACTGAGTAGTTTGGAGAACCGGCAAATGCCACCTCTGGCTGGCCCCTGGAGTGGGGAGGGAATGAGGATTTTTGCAGTATCCTTCCCCTGCCACGCCCACCAAGCCACGCCCACATAACCGGTAGTTTAAAAAAAAATGAATTTCACCACTGCCTAGGAAGGAGTCTGTTGGCCGCATTAAATGCATTTATTGGGCCAGGTGTGATTAGACAACAAGAACTTTGTCTCCAATGCAAGAGCTCTCAGTCTCCATGAAAAGCAACAGAGCAATAATAATTACAATAATAACAATGAGGGAAGACCCCTTCCTCTCCTAGAAGAATGAGATATTTTGAGGAGTTTTGAGAAAAGGCAGAATATTCTATCTCCCTAAAGGAGGAATGGAAAAACTTCCTCTTGGGGACGGAAGAAGGCAGCCCCCAGCAGATTTTTTTTTCCCCATTAAGAAAGACCGGGCCGTCCAATCTATAAAACAAAAGACCTTCAGCTCCAGGATGATGGGATGAAGTCATGGCCCTCCAGGACATAATAGGATTAGCCCACCACCATCAACAGCAGAGCTCACCACATGGGACAATCTCCCAAGGACATTGCATCAGAGTCCACACTTCAACCAAACGCGGCTCAGACAACCCCACAACAGCCAATAGAATACCTGTCCTTGCCCAGGAACAGGAAGCTCAAGTGGAAAGCCCAGAGAAGGCATAAATAGCCCCTGTGGTCAGCTGCCCCAGGACCATAGGCTTGGTGGTTCTGCTTCCCCATTGAACCCTCTTTTCCAATCAGCCTCCGTGTTTCCAGTGTCTTCCTCCCAGTGGAGATTTCTCCCAACGCCAATAAAAAGGTAGTAAAGAAGATGAGAAGGACAATGTAAGATTACCAACACAATATAATACTCCCTACTCCATGAGTAAACATCCTTGTGTCTAGGGGAACTTGGCATTTAGCAGAGTGATGGCACGTGGGGGGGTGGGGGTGACTGTCCTGTCTAGTTCCGTGATGGCGACCTATGGCACGCGTGTCACAGGTGGCACCTGGAGCCATTTGTCAGGGCACGCCAGGCGTGAGTTCAGCTTTTTTATGAAGCCATTTTTCACCCGCCGGAGGTTTTATAGGAGCCTGGGGAGGGCAAAAACAGCCTCCCCGCCCTCCGCGGAGGCTTCAGGAGCTTCCCTGAAGCCTCCGGAGTGCAAAAAAACGGCCCTACAGGCAAACCGGAAGTTTGGGAACGGATTTCCGGTTTGGTCGTAGGGTCGTTTTTAGTCCTCCGGAGCATTCAGGGAAGCCTCCGGAAGGCCCCTGAAGGCTCCAGAGGGCTTAAACCGGCCTCATGAGCAAACCAGAAGTCGTCCCTGAACTTCCGGTTTGCCTGTAGGGCTGTTTTTTTGCACTCCGGAGGCTTTAGGGAAGCTCCTGAAGCCTCCAGAGGGCCTCCAGGGAGGTGGGGGAAGGCTGTTTCCGCCCTCCCCAGGCTCCTATAAAGCCTCTGGAGTCTCGGGGGTGGGTGAAAAAAGCATGCAAAAAATGGGTTGTGCCTGTCATACGGGCATTCGCTCTGGGGGGAATCACACATTGCATTATGGGTGTGGCATGCCCACGCACGACCCCCCCTGCGCTCCCCCCACTTATGGCACACGAGCCAAAAAAAGGTTCGCCATCGCTGGTCTTTTTGTTTTGGGCTGCGATGCTCTATAGCGCTACCTGGAAGGGAGCAATTGAAACAGTTTATGTCCAGGATGTGACCTCTTCTCTGCCCTCCTTCTGACCGTCCACTATACAGGTCCTCAATGGAAGGCAGGTTGGTTGCAATTGTTTTTTGTTTCCCCCACCCAGTCCTAACTCTCCGTTGGAGACCGTACCTTTACCTGTCCTGTTTAGTTGCAGGTAGAAGTAGAAATGACAGGCCGAATAATTCCCAGGCTTAATAGCAGTGACTGAGAGGGATCTTGGTGTCTTAGTGGACAAACAGCTAAATATGTTTGGTGGCAGCCAAAAAAGTTGCATTAACAGAGGGATTCAATCAAGATCAAGGGAGGTACTGATACCCCTCTACAAAGCCTTAGTAAGGCCACACGTAGAATCCTGCATCCAGTTTTGGTCACCACTCTATAAAAAAGATGCGGAGACTCTGGAAAAAGTGCAGAGAAGAGCAACCAGGATGATGAGGGGACTGGACGCTAAAACGTATGAAGAACGGTTGCAGGAACTGGGCCTGGCTCTACCTAGGGAAGAGAAGGACCAGGGGAGACAGGAGAGCATCTTCCAATATTGGGGGGGCTGCCCCAGAGAGGAGGGGGTTAAGCTATTTTCCAAGATACCTGAAGGCCGGAGAAGGAAGAATGGATGGAAACTGAACAAGGAGAGATTCAATCTGGAAATAAGGAGGAATTTCCTGACAGGGAGATCAATCAACCAGTGGAACAGAAGTTGCCTTCGGAAGTTGTGGGAGCTTCATCACTAGAGAATGAAATATTTTGGGGAATATTAAAAAGAGGCAGGATAAAATATTTTCACTCAAGGAGAAACGTGGGAAAAAGGGTCTTAAGGGTGGCAAAAACTAGCCCGTGTCTCTTGCCCGCAAGCAGAAACTGAGGAAACTTTTAGAAATGCAGATTTGGTCATCCATTCAGAAAGGCTGGGTCAGATTGAGACTCCAGATAAGCAACACAATTAGGCACACCAAAAGTTGACAAGATTAGCTCAGACAATCACCTAGGATTTGCATTTCCCCTTCTGCCTATGGAGTCAGCTATGGCCCCATAGGAATCTGACAACAGCCAAGAGAATATTAAAGGACATGTTCTTGCACAGGAACAGGAAGCTCAAATACAAAAGCCAAAGAAGGTAAAAAAAAACACCCGCTCTCAACTCCATTTTGTCAGCTGAACCAGAGCTTCTCTCTGTCGTTCTGTTCCTCAATAAACCTTCTTTCCAATCAGCCTCCGTTTTATTCCCAGCTTGAAACTGGATTTTTCTCCCAACAGAACCGAAGAACCACTGTGAAAGACAGACAAGGCTTTATTGCCTTCACACAATAGGCTTAACCTGGGTACGGAATGAATTCCCATTACGTTCTGAGTTTGCATGGTGCATTGAACTAGTGCCACTGGAGGGCTTCCCGGTGTGCTGAGCTTCACAAAAATTCACACTAAAGCTACACCTAACAAAGCGTTTTGCAGGTTGCGTCAATCACACACCAGGCCTTTCTCTGGCCTACTTACTTGTGTTTTTGTAAATAGAGCTAAAACTCTAGTTTTACTCATCGTCCCTCAATTCTCTTGGCCTTTCCCGGAGGGCTTCAATACTTGTCATTTTTAAAAATAGAAAACCCTCCGTGAAGAAAATTTCACAGCCGCTGAAGTGTTCCTTACAAGGCCCTCCCGGTGATGACACCGTTTTTTTTCACAAGTCATCAGGTGCATCCACACAACGCCTTTCATTTGGGTTGCTGCATGAATGCTTTCTGTAGGGTGGCATAATACATCGGTTATCGATAGAAGGGCTGAACTGTGGGGTCCTTGGTGGTCTCTGGGCTTGGTGGTTTTCTTGCAGACATTTCATGACCCAACTAGGCAACATTATCAGTGCTAGAAGGGAGTAGGGTTTGCAGGGAGGAAGAGGAGGGAGATGACTGTGGAATCCTTGGTGTTCTCTGAGCTTGGTGGTTTTCTTGCAGACGTTCCATGACCCAACTAGGCAACATTTTTGAAAAATGAGATTAGAAAAGCCCAGTCTAACACAATACCAATGAAGAAGAAAAACAACAGCTCCCAAAAGAAACCAGCATGGCTGCATAAACAACTATCTGACAAACTGAAAGACAAAAAAAGTAAGTATAAAAAGTGGAAGGAGGGGGACATAACTAAGGCAGAATATCAGCAAATAGCCCGAGCCTGTAAAGATGAAGTGAGGAAAGCTAAGGCTCACAATGAAGAAAGGCTTGCCACAAAAGTAAAAATTAACAAAAAAAGCTTCTTCCAACATGTTAAAAACAAGAAAAAAGTTAAGGAAACAATTGGTCCATTGCTAGGAGAAAGTGGCAAGAAGGTGACAAGCAACAGGGAGAAAGCAGAACTATTTAACTCATGTTTTGCATCTGTCTTTACACAAAGGGATAAAACAGTCCAACCTATCAAAAGCAGCACCACAAAATTAGGAACACAAATTGAAATAGGGAAGAAAATGGTAAGTGAGCACCTGTCTACCCTAGATGAGTTCAAATCACCAGGACCGGATGGATTACACCCCAGGGTTCTGAAGGAACTAGCAGACGAGATCTCAGAACCACTGAATTATATCTTTCAGAGATCCTGGAACACCGGGGAACTACCAGAGGACTGGAAAAGAGCTGATGTGGTTCCCATCTTCAAAAAAGGGAAAAAATTAGATCCAGGAAACTACAGACCTATCAGCCTAACCTCAATACCAGGAAAGATTCTGGAAAAAATAATCAAGCAACGAATTTGCGAACACCTAGAAGCAAACAAAGTAATAGCCAAAAGCCAACATGGATTTGTCAAAAACAGATCATGCCAGACTAATCTTATTGCATTCTTTGATAATGTGACAAAATTAGTGGACCAGAGGAATGCCGTTGATATAGTTTACTTGGACTTCAGTAAGGCTTTTGATAAGGTAGACCATAACCTACTACTAGATAAAGTAGAAGAATGTGGGTTAGACAGCATCACCACCAGATGGATTGGTAACTGGCTGACCAACCGCACTCAACGTGTAGTTCTCAATGGAACTGCATCTACATGGAGGGAAGTATGCAGTGGAGTACCCCAAGGCTCTGTTTTAGGCCCAGTACTCTTCAACATCTTCATCAATGATTTGGATGAGGGAATAAATGGGGAACTCATCAAATTTGCAGATGATACCAAGCTGGCAGGAATAGCCAACACTCCAGAAGATAGGCTTAAGATACAGAAGGATCTTGACAAACTTGAACATTGGGCACTATCTAATAAAATGAAATTCAATGGTGAAAAGAGTAAGGTTCTACATTTAGGCAACAAAAACGGAATGCACAGGTACAGTATAGGTGATACCTTACTCAGTAGTAGTAACTGTGAAAGGGATCTTGGAGTCCTAGTGGACAACCATTTAAATATGAGCCAGCAGTGTGCAGCAGCTGCCAAAAAAGCCAACACAGTTCTAGGCTGCATCAACAGAGGGATAGAATCAAGATCACGTGAAGTGTTAATACCACTTTATAATGCCTTGGTAAGGCCACACTTGGAATACTGCATTCAGTTCTGGTCGCCACGATGTAAAAAAGATGTGGAGACTCTAGAAAGAGTGCAGAGAAGAGCAACAAAGATGATTAGGGGACTGGAGACTAAAACATATGAAGAACGGTTGCAGGAACTGGGTATGTTTAGCTTAAGAGAAAGAAGGACTAGGGGAGACATGATAGCATTATTCCAATATCTCAGAGGTTGCCACAAAGAAGAGGGAGTCAAACTATTCTCCAAAGCACCTGAGGGTAGAACAAGAAGCAATGGGTGGAAACTAATCAAGGAGAGAAGCAACTTAGAACTGAGGAGAAATTTCCTGACAGTGAGAACAATTAATCAGTGGAACAGCTTGCCTCCAGAAGTTGTGAATGCCCCAACACTGGAAGTCTTTAAGAAGATGTTGGATAGCTATTTGTCTGAAACGGTATAGGGTTTCCTGCCTAGGCAGGGGGTTGGACTAGAAGACCTCCAAGGTCCCTTCCAACTCTACTATTGTATTGTATTATTGTAACATCATCAATGCTGGTGACTACGCAAAACAGCTAAGCTCAGAGAGTCTTTCCCCTCCTCTCTACAAACTGATGATGTTACCTAGTTGGGTCATGAACTAGCCCCCCTCCTTTCTGCAACCCCTTCTCCTTCTGGCATTGATGA
Source organism: Natrix helvetica (assembly GCF_964273705.1). Taxonomy (NCBI): domain Eukaryota; kingdom Metazoa; phylum Chordata; class Lepidosauria; order Squamata; family Natricidae; genus Natrix; species Natrix helvetica. The sequence goes on along the minus strand of NC_138551.1, from coordinate 1,371,329 downwards.
TGTACCCCAGGTGGGTCAAGAGATATTTGCAAGAAAACAACCAAGCACATTGCCCCACTGTTTAATGCTGAACTGCAAATATTCTCTTCTATGGAACAGAAGGATGGAAACTCATCAAGGAGAGAAGCAGCTGGAATTAAGGAGAAACTTCTGAACAGTGAGGACAATTAATCAGTGGAACGCCTTGCCACCAGAAGTTGTGAATGCTCCAACACTGGAAGTTTTTAAGAAGAGACTGGACTGTTTGTAATGGTATAGAGCAGGGGTGTCCAAACTTGGCAACTTTAAGACTTGTGGACTTCAACTCCCAGAATTCCCCAGCCAGCAGAGCTCTGGGGGTTGAAGTCTGGGAGTTGAAGTCCACAAGTCTTAAAGTTGCCAAGTTTGGACACCCCTGGTATAGGGTTTCTTAATTAAAACTTTCAATTTTGCCATTTCTACAGAGCCCCCCTCTGGGGTAGATTTGCAGCTAATAAATATGAAATATAAATCAATGAATAAATAAAATTTCCACCACTTTTTCCATCCACCCATTGGCCAACTTCAATGTCCTGGGAACACGCAGCCCCTAAGAGGAAGGGGGAGAGGAGGGGGGGGGGGTAGAGATGAAACCCCGCTTCAATTCCAAAGAATATGAGGGTGCATTTCCCTGGCGTGGCAGGCAGGGGGCAGACGTGCACCAGGTTTCAGTGCCCAGTTTATTCTCTGATGTGTCTCAGCTTCAAAACCAAAAGTTCTGTACAACTTGGGCAGGTTTTTCCAGAATCACTGAAGAAATAAAAGCCCGAGAAGAGAATTTAACTGATCATAAAGTAATTATGGAGAAAAGTTTGAATCACCCAGATGGACTTGTAACTGGCTGACAAAACATACTCAACAAGGAGTCCTTAATGGTGGTGCATCCACATGGAGAGAAGCAAGCAGTGGAGTACCCAAAGGCTGCCTTTCAGGCCCCTTACTCATCAATAACTTCATGAATGATATAGATGAGGGAGCAGAAGGGGAACTCATCCAATTTGCAGGTGAGACTAAGCTGGCAAGAACAGCCAACAGCCCAGAAGACGAAGCTCAGGATCCAGAGAGATCTTGACAGACTTGGACAATGGACGTTATCCAACAACAGGACATTTAATGAGGAGAAAAGCCAAGTTTTACACCTGGGCAGGAAAAACCAAATACATCCCGTATTCCTCCTCCTATCCACAAAGCCTACTAGTATTGATGATGTTCTCTAGTTGGGTAAGGAAACATCTGCAAGAAAACAATTCAGCTGAAAGAGCATCAAGGATCCCACAGTCCTCCTCCTCATCTCTGCAAATTCCTCTCCCTTCTAGGATTGAAGATGTTACCTAGTTGGGTCATGAAACATCTCCAAGAAAACAACCAAAGATCCCACAGCCCTCCCTCCTCCTCCTCCTGCTTCTCACAAATCCCCCTCCCTTCTAGCACTGAGGATGTTCCCTAGTTGGCTCATGAAACGTCTGCAAGGAAACCACCCGGCTCAGAGAGCACGAAGGACCCCACAGTCCTCCTCCTCTCACTGATGACCTTAGCTAGTTGGGTAAGGAAACATCTAGAGACACACAACCAAACTCAGAGGGCACTAAGGATCCCACAGTCCCCCCTCCTCCGCCTCCTCCTTCCTTCTGTCACTGAGGATGTCCCCTAGTTGGCTCATGAAACATCTGCAAGAAAACCACCCAGCCCAGAGAGCACCCAGGACCCCTCATTCCGACCCTGACTCCAAATATTCTCTCTCTAAGTCCTATTTCCCTCTTCTGCTCCCAGTACAAGGCCATTACTCTCTTTCAGAGCCATTTCTTTATTAACAAATTGGAGGAGAAGGCTTGTAGGTTTCACAAGTGCCTAGGAAATGAATCAGGACATCTACCTTGGCCTCAAGATCCATTTCAACAAATGGTTTCAGTTTTACTCTCACTAAAGTCACTTCTTCCCTGCTTCAAATTCAGCTGCGTTTGCTTTGTTTCTGCTGAGTGCCTCGGTGCTATAAGCCAGAGCTCTGAGTCCAATCCGGTGAGATCCTGCAACGAGGAAAGCAGCAACCGGCAAGAACAGCAATACCAGTCTGGAGAATTAGCCCCTTCATAGACTCCTGGGGCTGGAAGCGACCCTGGAGGTCTTCTATTCCAACCCCCTGCTCACGCAGGAGACCCTACACCAATTCAGACAAATGACTGTCCGACCTCTTCTTAAAAGCCTCCAGAGATGGAAAAGGAAGGAAGAAAATGAAGGGAGGGAGGGAGGGAGGGAGGAAGGCAAGCAGAATAATAGAGTGGAAGTGATCTTGTAGTCCAGCACCCTCTGCTCAAGCAGGAGTCCCTAGACCATTTCAGACAAGTGGCTGTCCAGTCTCTTCTTGAAAACCCCCAGTGATGGAACACCTGCAACTTCTGGAGGGAAGGAGTTCCACTGATTAATTCTTCTCACAGTCATGAAATTCCTCCTGATTCCCAAATTGGATTTCCATCCATTGCTTCTTGTCTTTCCATCAGCTGCTTTACAGAACAGGCTGACCTTCTCTGTCACGGCCCCTCAAGTGCTGGAAGATGCTATCAGGTCATCCTGAATCCTTCTCTTAGGAGGATAGACATACCTACTTCCTTTAATAGTTCATCGTATGATTTAACCTCTCTAGACTCTCTTTGTTGCTCTTCTCTGCATTCTTTCTAGAGTCTCCACATCTTTTTTACATCGTGGCGACCAAAACTGAATGCAGGATTCCAAGTGTGGCCTTCCCAAGGCCTTATAAAGTGGTATTAACTCTTCACGTGATCTTGCTTCTATCCCTCTGTTGATGCAGCCTAGAACTGTGTTGGCTTTTTTGGCAGCTGCTGCCCACGGCTGGCTCCTATTTCAATGGTTGCCCACTAGGACTCTAAGATCCTTCTTATAATTACTGGAGTTGATCCAGGTATATCACCTGTGCTATACCTGTGCATCTGATTCTTCTGCCTAGGTGCCTGGTCTTCCTTGCCTAACCCCTGACCTGCATCTGGTTGGATGTTGGATTCATGGCAGGCCTAGCTCAGACAAGAGAACTTCCTAGATTGTTAATGGTTTCCATGGCGATGCTGGGTTTTAATTGCTGCTTCCTTTAATAGCTCTTCCCCATAATATCCCACTTACTCATCCTTGCACTTTCCTTCTCCTGGAATATTGCCGGGGGGGAGGGCGGGAAGCAATGCAACATTTAAGATTTCTGCATCTGGTCTTACACCGACCACCTGATTCACACATCAGCCTAAGACATGGCTGCCTTAACCACTGTCTACTGAGCAAGCCACGGATGGCCGAATTGGCATGTCCCCTGCATGGTTTATAACCCACGGTGGCTTACCCCACCCTACCCAATCTCATTGCGGCAAAGTCCCACGGGTAGCAAACCAAACTGCTGGGAGAGTTTGAGTTGAGCCACAGTGACACAGTGGTTAGAGTGAAGTACTGCAGGCTACTTCTGCTGACTGCCGGCTGACTGCAATTTGGCAGTTCGAATCTCACCAGGCTCAAGATTCACTCAGCCTTCCGTCCTTCCGAGGTGGGTAAAATGAGGACCCAGATTGTTGGGGGCAATAGGCTGGCTCTGTAAACCACTTAGAGAGGCCTTCCTTCCTTCCTTCCTCTCTGTTCTTCCTTCTATTTTTCCTTCCTCTATCCTTCCTTCCGTCCTTCCTTCCTTCCTTCCTTTCTTCCTTCCTTCCTTCCTTGCTTCCTTCCTTCCTCTCTGTTCTTCCTTCTATTTTTCCTTCCTCTATCCTTCCTTCCTTCCTTCCTTCCTTCCTTCCTTCCTTCCTTCCTTCCTTCCTTCCTTCCTTCCTTCCTTTGCAGTATTGCAGGCTAACTCTGCCAACTGTCATGGGTTTGATCCTGACCAGTTTGAGGGTGATGTAGCCTTCTGTCCTTCCGAGGTGGGTAAAATGAGGACCCAGATTGTTGGGGGCAAGAGGCTGACTCTGTGAACCGCTTAGAGAGGGCTGTGAAGCAGTATGTGCTATTGCTATTGGATTGTTCCCAGTGGGACGGAGAGCCCCACTGATGAAACTAGTGTGAGGTCATAGAGGCTGGGATACTTGGAAAGGGGTCACAGGTTGTGAACTTATTTACCTGAGCTCCCAATGTGAGGATGAGAATTGGTGAGAAGGCAGGAGGAGATCCAGCTGCCAAAAAAGCCAACCCAATCCAAGGCTGCATCTACAGAGGGAGAGTATCAAGATCCCGAGAAGTCAACAGAAGTTAGCATTAACAGGGGGACTCAATCCGGGACACGTCATAAGTCACTTTTTTCCACTGCCATTGTAACTTGGAGCGGTCACTAAACGAACTGTTGGGAGTATAGGACTGTCGTCTGAAGTCCTAGGAGGGAGGGGCTGCTTCTGAAAGAGGCAGTGGAGCATGGGATGTCTGGTAGGTCAGAAGAGAGTCAAGGCAGCTCCTCCCTAGCAGTTCACAGAGCACATTCCTAGTTATGTAGATACATATTTTTCGGACTATAAGACACACCGGAGTATAAGCTGCACCATGATTTTGAAGAGGTACATTTTTAAAAAAGGTTTTTGCACTCTGCAGGCCCTCTGAAGGCCTTGTTTTTTGCAAAAAAAAGGGGGGCATGCAGAGGTTTTGAGAGGCTTGTAGAGTGCTCCTGGGGGCTGTGGGGGACAAGAAACGGTCTGTTTTTGCCCCCCAGCCCCCAGTAGCACTTTGCAAGCCTACCAAAGCCTCTTCAGGTCCATTATCGCAAAGGGAGCGAGGTTTTGGTAGGCCAAAATTGCTGCATTCAGTGTATAAGACGCACCCAGATTTCCGCCCTCTTTTTCGAGGGAAAAATGTGCGTCTTATACTCTGAAAAATACGGTAGTTTCTTGAGTCCGGCAAGATTCTGTCTGTAGGTGAGCTATTCAGAAGGAACTCCAGGTGTCTCCCTGTTCCTTCGGTCTGACTTCAGCAGCTGTGCCATCAGCCCTTCCAAGGGAGGGGAGCTCCCCTACCCGTCCTGCGATAGCTGTCCCTTGGAGGAACCGTTCCTGCTGTTTAAAAGGTTTTCCTTGTAACTACCAGGATCAGCAGACAGAGACGGCCAGTGAGTCACTGTCTTTTTATTAACAACCCAGGGAAAGAGATCAAAGCAACGTCCCACTTTCTCTAACACCTACAGGCTCCAACACCTACATAGCAAATGTAAGGAGAAACCACAAAGGGGGGCGGGGGAAGAGATCTAAGCCACATCAGGCCAAGATTGGGGAGGGATACAGCCTCCTCCATCCCAGCTCCACCAATGTGTAGCCCAGAATCGTGGCTTCTCCCATGGGAGGCGGATGTGTCTGAAATAAAGCTTGCAGAGGTCAGCGTTGGTGTTCTGAAGCCACTGAGACACACTCGGCCTCGGCTGGCTGTAACTCAAAGGCGGCTTGTCTGCACCTCTGCTAGGACCACAGATTTATTCCTGGTGATTCATCATTTCACTTTGAGATTTATTGCAAGGGACAAGTTATTCCATCCTTGAGAATGAAGGCACCAGGGAGCTGTCTCTTGATGGTTTCTCTCTCTCTCTCCATCCCCGGAAGACAGAAAAGCCGTATTTCTCTCAGTTTCGGTTCTCCTGGAAAAGGGGACGGGAGATGGTGGAAGATGAGACTCCTCAAAGAGTGCAGAGAAGAGCACCAAGACGATTAGGGGACTGGAGGCTAAAACATTTATTTATTATTTGTCAACAAGTACAAGGAAACAAGTATGAAAACACATGAAAAAATGGCACAAATAAAGGGATATAAATAAGCAAAGCATAGCCATAAACACATAAAAAGAGGACATATAAATGGGACAGGAGGACAGGGATGGTAGGCCCACTGGTGCGCTTATGCAGGACCCCTTCACGGATCTCTTAAGAAACGCATAAGGTCCACGGGAGACAGTTTGAGGTCAAAGGTAAGGGTGTGTGTGTGTAGAGGAACTAACAACAGGATCAGGTCGGGTGTTCCACACATTTACTGCTCTAATGCTGAAGTCATTTTTCCTGCAATCCTCTTGACAGCCATTGGGTTCATTGCAGTTGAAGTAAAAGTAGTCATATATATATATATATATATATATATATATATATATATATATATGTATGTATGTATGTATGTATGTATGTATGTATGTATGTATGTATGTATGTATGTATGTATGTATGTATGTATGTATGTATGGGGGTTGGACTAGAAGACCTCCAAGGTCCCTTCCAACTCTGTTATCCTGTATTTGGTAAACCTGCCCAGGTTCCCGGTCTTGAAATTTGAAGAGTCCTGGCTGAAAGACCAAAAGAGGGGAGGGGAGGGGGGGGGGCTAGCCATACACCTTTCCTCCCTAGACTGAACCCGAGGAGGAGTTTATGCAAAGGGAAAACCACCTCTTTTTTGAAAAAACAGATAGATGACTATGCACTCCATTTCACAGGGAGGCTCTACATTTTTCACAGGGTGAAACGGAGCAGCTCTCCTTTGGCCAGAAACTGACGGATGGCTCGCTTCTATCCATCCACTCGAGACGCTGACTTCTGTTTGGGTGACTTGTTTTCTCCGGCACATAAGTTTGGTGTATGCGCGGTTTTGTATGTCTGTCCTTGTCCAGTGTATTATTTCTTTCTTTCCCACTTTCATAGAAAAAAAACCTAATGGGGGGGGGGGAGATGTCAAAGGTGCTTTTTTCAGGAGGCACCTGGACCCTCTTGTTTTTTCTTTTGAAGACGTTTCGCTTCTCTTCCAAGAAGCTTCTTCAGCTCTGACCAGATGGTGGGGAATGGAAGGGTTGACGCACCTTGCAGACAGCTGGTCATTTGCCTCCTTTGAGAGGGTCCTTGAGGCCACTTGGAGGTTTCTCTGTGTCCTCAAGAGGGTCACCTGAGTGGTGCAAATGATTTCTGTAGTCTGCAATTTTTTCCCTCTGGAAATCCCTCCCTACTCCCACAACCATTCAAAGGGTCTTCGTCCCAAATTGCAAAGCTAAAAGTCTGTAGAGATTCTCTGTCCTCCAGGTCTAGTTGTCCCAAAGGGGCTTTTTTTTCAGGAGGCAACTGGACTTTCTTGTCGGATGAGAAGCAAAACGTCTTCAAAGAAAAAAACAGAAAGTCCAGTCGCCTCCTGAAAAAAAAGCCCCTTTGGGACAACCAGGGCCTGGCTGACCGAGAACCTCCATCGACTAAGGGGGGGGGGGGAATATTGGAGAGATTTTAAAAAGCAGAGCAAAACAAAAAGCACAAGAATTCATGCAGAATATGTATACAAGGAGCCCCCAATGGCATTGAAAATTGTGACTTGTGACTGTTACGACCATTCCAATATCCCCAGGGTCACATGATCAAAATCCAGCCACTTGGCTACTGACTCATATTTATTATGACGGTCGCAGTGTCCTGGGGGGATCACATGATCCCCTTTTGAGACCTTCTGACAAGCAAAGTCAATAGAGAAGCCAGATTCACTGAACAACGATGTTGCTAACTTAGCCTAGATTCACCTAACAAAGTGGCTAGATAGGTCGCAAAATGGGGCAACACTCACAACCTTTGGGCTCAATTGTGCTCATAAGTCAAGAAGTACCTGTAGATCAAGTTTCAATGTACACCTGGATTATGACAGGGAAATAGCAGGGTAGCCAGTGATGCCCCTAATTTGAAGGCCAATTAATTCACATGGGTTGATAAAGAAGTTTTTTTTTATAAGATATATGGAGAAGTACCAGTGGGAAAACAGGTTTAAATCCAAGTTTTTTGCCGATTTAAGTCAAGCCATTCTGCAAATGAGCTGGCAGTGTACAGTAATTCACAAAGCAGGAGGAAGCACTTTCTCAGGCTGAGAAAATGTAAGAGAAGTTTTTAGTCTGGCTTTCAAGAAGAGACCGGACTGCCATCTGTCACAAATGGTGTAGGTTCTCCTGCTTCAGTGGGGGGTTGGACTAGATGACCTACAAGGTCCCGTCCAACAATTATTCTGTTCTGGAAAGGTGCTGCCAATTTCCTTCTGTTTTGGGGTTACCACAGTTTCTGTTTTTATGATGTCTACAAAGTAGACAAAAAGGAGCTGGATTCACGGGTATACCCTAGAAATAAATCATATTTTCTGTCTCGTTCAGTGTTAAAGGTTTCAAATGCTGTAACCAGGCCTGGAGATAGATGGGAGAAACTGCAGGGCAGTTGTCCTTCCTTGCAAAGGTGGAGGCTGTAAAATGAGACTGGCAAAATAAACAAGGTAGTTTACTGCACGTGCTGATATTATCTGGAGGCCAAAATCTATGAAGAACGGTTGCAGGAACTGGGTATGTCTAGTCTAATAAAGAGAAGGACTGGGGGGACATGATAGCTTCTTCCAAGATTTGAGGGGCTGCCCCAAAGAAGAGGGGGCTGACTTATTTTCCAAAGCACCAGAAGGCAAGAAAAGAAGTGATGGATGGAAACTAATCAAGGAGAGAAGCAACCTGGAATTAAGGAGAAACTTCCTAACCGTGAGGACAATTAACCAGTGGAACGACTTGCCTCTAGAAGGTGTGTGTGCTTCATCACTGGAGGTTTTTAAGAAGAGACTGGACAACCATTTGTCTGAAATATTATAAGGGGTTCCTGCTTGAGCAGGGGTTGGACTAGAAGACCTCCAAGGTCCCTTCCAACTCCGTTATTTCTTCTCCTTAGAAAGAAGGAATTACAGGGGAGACAGGAAGCTGTTGAGGGTTACCAGAAGCATTTAGGAGCTCAAAGGAGACTCGATGGTCCCAAAGAGACTCTGCTCTCTTCAGTGGGGAAATCTGACCACCAGTGAATCAAAGGACCACTCAACGTGTAATCCTCAATGGAACTGCATCTACATGGAGGGAAGTATGCAGTGGAGTACCCCAAGGCTCTGTTTTGGGCCCAGGACTCTTCAACATCTTCATCAATGATTTGGATGAGGGAATAAATGGGGAACTCATCAAATTTGCAGATGACACCAAGCTGGCAGGAATAGCCAACACTCCAGAAGATAGGCTTAAGATACAGAAGGATCTTGACAAACTTGAACATTGGGCACTATCTAATAAAATGAAATTCAATGGTGAAAAGAGTAAGGTTCCACATGGACAACCATTTAAATAGGAGCCAGCCGTGTGCAGCAGCTGCCAAAAAAGCCAACACAGTTCTAGGCTGCATCAACAGAGGGAGAGAATCAAGATCACGTGAAGTGTTAATACCACTTTATAATGCCTTGGTAAGGCCACACTTGGAATACTGCATTCAGTTCTGGTCACCACGATGTATAAAAGATGCGGAGACTCTAGAAAGAGTGCAGAGAAGAGCAACAAAGATGATTAGGGGACTGGAGACTAAAACATATGAAGAACGGTTGCAGGAACTGGGGATGTCTAGCTTAAGAGAAAGAAGGACTAGGGGAGACATGATAGCAGTGTTCCAATATCTCGGGGGTTGCCACAAAGAAGAGGGAGTCAAGCTATTCTCCAAGGCACCTGAGGACAGAACAAGAAGCAATGGGTGGAAACTAATCAAGGAGAGAAACAACTTAGAACTGAGGAGAAACTTCCTGACTGTTAGAACAATTAACCAGTGGAACAGAAGTTGCCTCCAGAAGTTGTGAATGCCCAAACACTGGAAGTCTTTAAGAAGATGTTGGATAGCCATTTGTCTGGAACGGTATAGGGTTTCCTGCCTAGGCAGGGGGTTGGACTAGAAGACCTCCAAGGTCCCTTCCAACTCTACTATTGTATTGTATTGACCATAACAAATTATGTTGGGGGTCATGACTAGACAATTGTTCTAGCATCAGTGTTGGGTTATAAATGTTCCGGACAATTTGTTCTCCTGGTCTATTTTGCTTTGTTGAAACAATATATAAAGGCTACTTGGGCAATGATCTGTATACAAAGTCGAATTGAAAATAATATTTCTAAACATGGACTAACCTTCTCACTGACTAAGCTTTTACACATCGCATCAATCAGTCCGTCAATCTGTCACTCAGTCTTTATTTATAGCCAAAGGAGCAAATGCAAGTTACAAATATAATCTAACGATTAATATGAAAACAATTTAGTGAGTGAAATAGCCGATGCGTGCAAAATGCTTAGAACCCCAATGAATTGCTTAGTTACTGAAAACCTTAGTTACTGACAGCCATAGTTAAACATCGGGCTCTTCCTTCTGTTATTTTAGGATTTTCATCTCCAAGTATCATTTTCATCTACTCAGAAATATCTCTTCCGAGTTTTGATTTTAAAGTACGCCCGTTTACTTCCTGCCAAAGGCTCTCATAAAATTCACAGCAGCATTAAATATGATCCACCGTTTCAAGATCAATACCATTACAGGGTCAAACTCTTTGAGAATTGGGTGGGTTTTTTTTAATCTACCACATAGCATATTTGATGGCAACACATTTAATCTTTGAAAAGGTTACTCCGCTTTTACTTAAATATAAACTATTCAGATATTGAGGGAGTTGAAAAGCGTACCTGCAACTGATCCCCCAAAGTGAACATGAGACCTTGTCTTTAGCTGTTGACTCCAGTGCTAAATTTTCTCACAATCTCTATTTAATACAATAAAGTCCTGATATCACTCGGTTGGAAAATAAATGAACAAGGCTAAATAGAATAAATAAATAAATAGAACCAAGATCATGTGAAGTGTTAATACCGCTTTATAAATATCTTGCTAAGGCCACACTTGGAATATTTGCATCCAGTTTTGGTCGCCATGATGTAAAAATGATGTGGAGACTCTGGAAAGAGTGCAGAGAAGAGCAATAAAGAGGATTAGGGGACTGGAGGCTAAAACATACGATGAATAGTTGCAGGAACTGGGCATGGCTGGTCTAGGGAAGAGAAGGACCAGGGGAGACATGATAGCAGTCTTCCAATGTTTGAGGGGCTGCCACAAAGAGGAGGGGGACCCACCTGTTCTCAAAAGCAGCTGATGGCAGGACAAGAATCAAAGGATGGAAACTCATCAAGGAGAGAAGCAACTTAGATCTAAAGAGAAATTTCCTAACAATGAGGACAACCAACCAGTAGAATGGCTTCTCTCCAGAGGTTGTGGGTGCTCCATCCCTGGAGGTTGTTGTTGTTTTTTAAATAAAAGATTGGCCAGTCATTTGTCTGAAAGGGTCTCCTGCTTGAGCCAAGGGTTGGACTAGAAGACCTCCAAGGTCCCTTAATCTGTTATGGCTGATTTTTTTTGGCAATCATTAGTGCATCAAATAGATATTTCATACCCAATTTAATATCTCAAAGAAGAAGAGTGTCATCTGGGTATCGAAAGAATGTTTTTTCTTCTTCTTCTTCTGGCTAATGGTGGAGAGAGGCCCTCAACCTGAAGGACCATTGACTTGAGATCACCCGGAGAGAAGTTAAATAAGAGAGGGGCCAGAATACATGCCTGTCAGTCTAGTGACTGTGAGTCAACCTGTTGCGTCTCACCTGCATTACACTATCTTTTTTTTAAAAAAGAATTTTATTGGTTTTACAAAAAATTTTTAGGGAAGGGGTATTGGATATGTGTACAAATTTTGACAGCTACATCGTGCAGGAAATGGTATTCCCCCCAAGACTCATAACTTTTACAAAAAGATAAACAAGATGTTATTGCTTAGCTAACTTCTGACAGCTTATTCTTGCATTATATCTTTCAATAATTTCAATCATTTACTTTATATCAAACAAAAAGATTCATTATATCAACAATTGCACTATTTTTCTGACTTACTTTTGTGATCTGAGTTTTCTCATTGTTGCCTCCCCCCCCCCGCCTACCAGCAAAGCCTCGGCCCCTCCCATGTCTTGTGTAGTGTCCTCCGCTTTATCTAGGAGGGCTTTGTTTTTTTCCATGAAGGCCTCCGCCTCCAAAGTTGTATTGATTCTAATTCTGCTGCCCTCCCAGAAAATCAGCATACCTTCTGGCAGAAGCCACCGAAACCAAAGACCTTTATCAAATAATTTTTTTGCTAATTATGCATATTTTTTTCTCTTATCTCTTACTTTCTTCGGTATTTGTTTCAGAATGGCTATCTCTCTGTCCCTGTATTTTAATGTTTGCCCCCTTTGTGCCCCCAAAATCTCATCTCTTGTAGCCTTTCTAAAAAATTTAATATGAACCTCTCTTGGAACATTGTGTGTTCTAGCATAAGCTGAATTAATTCTATAAACCAGGTCAATATCCCACCCTAACTGCTGTTTGTCTTTTTTAATATATTCAGCTAAGATTGTTGTCATTATCTCCTTTAGGTCTTCATTGTCAGTCTCAATTACATTTTGAAATCTAAGGAAAAAAGATATCCTTTCAAATTCCATTTTTATCATGTGGTTCTCAAGTTCTAAATTTCCTCTCTGGACCCCCCTCACCTCCCCCCTCATCTCAGCTGTCCCCTCCTCCAGAACATCCAGTCTCTGTTTATTTTGTGCCATTTGATTTTGATTTTCTCTGAGCTGTTCATTCATCTCTCTCAGTTGATTTTTCATTTCTTCCTGCCCCTTTAAAATCTTTTGAAACAACTGATGGGTTACAGATTCCTCCTCAGGGGTTTTGGGTTGTAGAAACAATGTTAAGGATTGTTGCCCAATGGGACTGGATGTAGAGGATGTTGGGGCGGAACCTGGCTTCCCAGGTGGTGGTTTCTTCGGGGCCATCATAGGGGAAAAAAAGGACTCAGGAATATCTATGTCCATACAGAGAAATGGCGACTGTAGAAAGGCACAACCAAGAGAGACCACGAGGCAGGCAATCCAGATAGGAGTAGAAGCTTTCTATATAATTCAATTCCAGCCAATTAAACCAGTTATTCCAAGTCCAAGATACTATATAGCAAGAGATGTTTCTGGGAGTCATGGAGGCAAAGGCACAATGCCAGTAGTTTTTATAGGAGGAGTCTAATTTCACAGGGCATAAAGACAGCGGAAGTGTGCCATCTTGCTTCGCCAACACCGGGGATCAGAAAGTAACAAGTCAAAAGTTTTCAAAGTTTTTAAAACAGTCAGATTCACTTTTCTTTCACAATTGTATTAGGACATTCATTTTGCCATTGCTTGTAGCAAGTGTGATCTTTTAAAAAAACTCTCTCTCTCCTCCGAGAGAGAGGATAGCTCCAAGCCGCTTTTCCGAGGGGGGGGAATCCCCCTTCCTCCGATCACACTTCCCAAGGAAGGATTGAAAGTCTCTTAAAAAGCTGACAATCTCTCATTTAAATATAAAAGGAGAATCAAAGGAGAATTGGGGAGGATTCCCATCTCACCGCACTTCAGCTGCAGCCTTCAAGTTATTGATCATCCAGCTGCCTCGAAACAAGGGCATGTGGAAATGCACCCCCCTCTTGCTTCTCGGCTCCTGGGGCAATGCCAGGGACCCCCCCCGCAACCACAGCCGTTCCCGGGGACCCCCAGCGAGCAGCCCATAAGGCAGGGCGCCCCTTCAAGGCACCCTGTGCCCCCCCCAGCCGAGGGGAGCCCACCAAGAGAGCGCAGGGCGGACGAAACACGTCCGTTGCTCTCAACAACCGGAAGTAGAATCTGCATTACACTATCTTGATGTTGTGCCTGTATTTAACATGTGAGTCCCTTGTTGTGGCTCAGCAGGAGCCGTTCGAGTTGCCACCAGACTCCGACAGCGAGGGTCCCTCTGAGTCGGCTCAGGAGGATGTGGAGGACCCTGGACAGGGTTCCGACTCTGAGCAGGGCGCAGAGAGGCTGGTTGGCCACCAGGAGGCACCTGAGGCGTGGAGCAGTGGTGAAAGCCAAAGGAAGGGGGCTCCTGATGTCATGCCTTGGAGCAGTGGGGAGGAGTCACGGGACAGTGAGTCAGACATCAGCAGTGAGCTATTAGATGTTCGTTACCGGCGTGCTACCAGCCGTAAGGAGCAATTGAGCAATTACAGGAGGTAATGGCTCTCAGCTGCTGATCATTAGACTCCTCTCCAGACTATAAAGGGACTGCTTGTGGACACACCCTTTGCAGGAATCAACTGATCATTGGAGTTGGAGAAGCTCTCACATCTGTGTCGTACTTTGGCAGGCTGGATTGCTGCCAAAGGGTTTACCTGGATTGCTGCCAATCTGTTCCCTGGACTTTGGCAAGCAGGAGTGCTGCTAAGGTTATTATCTGGATCTTGGTAGCTGGATTGCTGCCAAGGGGTGTCGCTGTAGCTGGATTGCTGCCCAGAGTGCTATCTTGACCTTGGCAGGCTGGATTGCTGCCAAGGTTGAACCTGTATGTCAATAAACATCTTGAAGAGACTTTGTGTTGGAGTGACTTGGTATACGGGAGCGGGGGGGGGGGGGGTCAGAACAGTCCCCTGTCAAGATGCTCTGATTTATCCCAGAGTTTAGTTCTATTAACAGAATCCAGATCGGATTTTAAAAAATCTACAAAAGCAGCAAATAATTTACCTTTCGGGAAAGTAGGAGAAGTTCCACCTACTAATACTAATAACCGATGGTTGGATTTTCCCTTTCTAGACTTAGCCCCATCAGTCGTCAAACAGAAATATTTTTCAATACGAGATATTAATCTTTCATTTAAATGCCTGGCATAAAGTTTTCCCAGGACTGGTAGCAAACTTAATTGGCCTATAATTGACAGGGTCTCCCCGTTTTCTCCCTTCCTACCTAGGGGGACTATTAAAACCCTATTCTGGCCCAAAGGCATCAAATCAGAGCTATCAATTGCAGTGAATAAGGATTCTAATTGAATTGATTTAAGGAGTTTGATGGGCATATTATTCCAGTCAGGACTTTTGATAGAAGGTTGTCTCTTTGGCTGACATTGGTTGCCCTACGGAAGGGCAAGTAATTTTGATCTGATGTTTATTGCACAGGAAATCCTCGACTTACGACCACACAATTGAGCCCAACATTTTTGTTGCTAAGCGAGACAGTTGTTCAGCCAGTTTTGCTCCATTTTATGATCTTGGTTCCTACAGTGGCTAAATGAATCGCAGCACTTGTTAAGTTAGGAACCTGGTTGTTAAGTGAACCTGGCTTCCCCATGGACTTGGCTTGGCAGAAGGTCGCAAAAAGGGATCATGTGATCCCAGGACACTGCAACCCCTGGACAAGCGCCTGAATTTTGATCACATGACTGTGGGGATGTTGCAACGGTCGTAAGTGTGAAAAATGGTTATATCCCTTTTTTCAGTGAGGTTGTAACTGTGAGAAATTAGAAGAGAAGAGAAGAGAAGAAATATTAGAATGAAGAGTAGAATAGAAAATAGAATAAAATAGAATAGAGAAGAAAATAGAATAAAATAGAAGAGAAGAGAAGAAATATTAGAATGAAGAATAGAGTAGAATAGAATAGAAAATAGAATAGAAAATAGAATAAAACAGAATAGAGAATAGAATAGAATAAAATAGAAGAGAAGGGAAGAGTAGAAATATTCGAATGAAGAATAGAATAAAATAGAAAATAGAATAAAACAAAATAGAGAAGGGAAGAGAAGAGAAGAGAATAAAATAGAAGAGAAGAGAAGAAATATTCGAATGAAGAATAGAATAGAAAATAGAATAAAACAGAATAGAGAAGAAATATTCGAATGAAGAATAGAATAGAATAGAAAATAGAATAAAACAGAATAGAGAATAGAATAGAATAAAATAGAAGAGAAGGGAAGAGTAGAAATATTCGAATGAAGAATAGAATAAAATAGAAAATAGAATAAAACAAAATAGAGAAGGGAAGAGAAGAGAATAAAACAGAATAGAGAAGAAATATTCGAATGAAGAATAGAATAGAATAGAAAATAGAATAAAACAGAATAGAGAATGAATATTCGAATGAAGAATAGAATAGAATAGAAAATAGAATAAAACAGAATAGAGAATAGAAGAGAATAAAATAGAAGAGAAGAAATATTAGAATGAAGAATAGAATAGAAAACAGAATAAAACAGAATATAGAATAGAATAGAATAGAATAGAAGGGAAGAGAAGAGAAGAGAAAATAGAACAGAACAGAATTAGAATAGAATAGAGCTGAAAGGGACCTTGGAGGTCTTCTAGTCCAGTCCCCTGTGCAGTCTCTTCTTAAAAGCCTCCGGTGATGGAGTACCTACAATTTCTTGTGGCAAGCTGTTTCACTGGTTAATTGTTGACTGTTAGGAAGTTTCTCCTTCATTCCTGGTTGTTTCTCTCTTTGGTTAGTTTCCATTAAACAAGTGGTTGTAACTCTAGGGCTACCTCTATTTCCAAAGGCTACCCTTGCTCCCTAAAAATAGATTTAATTCCCCCCCCCCCCCCAGGTCTTTGATGATATTCAGTAATCTGCAAATATCAGTTAAAGTCTTGGACATTAATTTCCAAATGGTTTTGGAATCTTCACCCAGAGAAACATTTATTCATAATGTCCAGGAATCTCTCTTTTCTTTCGGTGTGTCCTGGCGTATTAGGATCTTATAATTTTCCTTCAGTTAATAGTATCTTAAAAGGGGGGGCTGTTGTAATTAGACTTTCTATATGCTAAATATAAAGCTCTCCATGTTTTTTCTTAGCAGTGACACAATCCACATTAAACAGCTGGAAGTAATACTCAGCTGGAGGCTAAAGATTTAGTGATTAAATTTGTTGGAATATTAAAAGAATTTTTTTTATCCTGTAAATCTCCCATCTTTTATTATACTTAATATAAAAATCTAAAACTTGAGTAGAGTTTAAAACTGTAACTGAAGAATCCTTCAAGAATCCTCCAATATAAATATAAATCCTCAAGAGCACTTGGGTAACTGTTATCGGATCAGGCCAACATCTTTATCGTGGCTTAGCAAACTTAAAATGATAAATTGATGATCACTTTTTGATCTGAAGTCAACATTAAGTAATCTCACCATACAGGCAGTCCTTCACTTACAACGATTCATTTAGTGACCGTCCAAACTTACAACGGCACTGGAAAATGTGACTTATGTCCATTTTCACAGTTATGACCGTTTCAGCCATCCCCGGGGTCAACGTGATCAAAATTCAGGAACGTTTGGCAACTGACTCATATTTATGACGGTCGCAATGTCTCCCAGGGTCATGTGATCCCCTTTTGCGACCTTCTGACAAGCAAAGTGGTTCACTTAACAACTGTGGCCAGAAAGGTCATAAAATGGGGGAAAACTCACTTAACAAATGTCTCACTTAACAACAGAGATTTTGGGCTCAATTGTCATAAGTCGAGGATTACCTCTACTTCATCGTTAGGGCATTTAAATTACTCAGAGTCACCAAATGAGGGATTTTTGAGAGAAGATTGTTCCGGTTCCCTCCAAATTAGTTTAATCCGGAGTCTTGTTTTAGCTGGTGGAAGGTAAAGGTTTCTAATTATTACGTTAAAACGCTTTCATCTTCATGGGATTGCTCAGAGCGCTCTGCTCAGGATGACTCTGCCGCCCTTAAGGCTGTTGCTAACCCTCCCTTGTCAAATCCCTTTCCTGGACTTTCTAAAACCCTTTGCCAAAAGTTAAGTAAAAAAAGGTGTAAACAAAAACCATGAGGAGCGCAGGTTTCTTGTAACAATATTTAGGTGGCTTAAATATTGAATCAAAGTTAACGTTGTGATGCTTATTAAACCAGCAATATTCTAGGAAATTATTTTCAAAGTGGATAGTCTGAATGGAATCAGCCTTCAACATCAGAATCAAAATAGAGCTATAAGGGACCCTGGAGATCTTCTAGTCCAGCCCCCTGCTCAAGCAAGAGACCCTGTACCATTTGAAACAAGTGGCTGTCCAGTCTCTTCTTAAAAACCTCCAGTGGTCAAGAACCCACCACTTCTGGTGGCAAGCTGTTCCACTGATCAACTGTCCCCATTCTTAGGAAGTTTGAACGGTCACTAAACAAAACTGTTGTAAGTTGAGGGCTACCTGTATTCTGATAAAACATCACACCCCTTATGTCTTGATTTGCTTATTAAAGGGTCTCCTTTGTCTTAAAAGTCAATTCCCCCAAAATATTTTAACTGTATTTTGTAAAACAAATAAATAGGGTACTATATATATATATATATTAATAAATATAATCTTTGAGTTCCACTATGCTATCTGCCTTTCTCACCATTTTGAAACAATTGATTTAAAATAGTTAAAAATAAGCATTCAACTTTATATTGTTTATATTAATGTATACTGTTTATATTAATTGATGGCATTCAATCAATTGTATTTGATTCAATACAATTTCTATTCCAATTGAGATAATATTCCTTTTTGGTTTTGATAATTGGTGAAAGTCCATTTATTGGACTCAGATTTGTTATTTCCGGAGTATGTTTGCAGCATTTGACATTCATCATAGTTGGAACTTCTGGCACCAAACCTTAATTTTACATCAAGAGTTATTTGAATTTGACAAGCAATCATTTTGCTTACAGGGTTTAATTATCAATTTGTTGGTGTTGCAGAAAACTTAGACTTCTCAGGATACAGGAGGAGTTTATTTGCCAGCCAGGTTCAGAAAGTTAGCCCATGGCTAACATTGCAAATTCTGAACCAGCTTCATTATCGAAGCACGTGTTCTCCTACATTCTCAAAGGCAGCGTAACACAGAAACACTTAACTCATTTCTTATTGGTTACCTTGAGGAAAAAGCCTTATAAGTAGATGGGGGTCTTATTTCTCCTTTTGTTCTTGGGGCACAGACATGGACTATGTGTCTTTTAACTAAATTTATTTGAACCTTGTGGTTTTGGACTTTTGACATAGGGACGTTGGCTAGATCATCTTGTGATTAGAGGTTGATGACATTTCCCTGTCCCTTTAAGCAAGCTTCTAACTGTCCCTTTTATGCCACATCTTCATTCTTATATTTTAATTCATATTTTATTCTACTTTATTGGGACTTGTAGATTTATTATTAAAACTATCTTGCTCAACTTTTTGCAATATCTACCTTTTCCTTTTGCTTGTTCTTAGATGCATCCATAATATGAAAGAGTTGAATTTTAGATTCCTGGTCAATTTGTTTCCTGTAGAGTTCTTTATATTTTTACTTTTTTCTTCAGCCATCTGTTTCAATTTAGACTTTTTTTTTTAAAAAAAAAGCCAGTGTCATTTGGATTTGAATTTTCTTTCCTAGATCTACATGTTGGGGGATTTTGGGGGGTAGATGGGATTCAGGAAGAAAATGGGGTTTATAAACTGGGACATGACGGAATTTCCGATGATTCAGGGAGGAAGGAAGGAAGCTTCTCAGAGGGAGATCCAACCTGGAATTAAGGAGAAATTTCCTGACAGTGAGACCAATCCACCAATGGAACACCTTCCCTTCCCTTTTGGAGAGAGGGATAACAATGGAATTCTTATACATGTATATTCTTAAAAGGAGAATGTATGTAAAATTATTAATATGAAAGTTGTTTATTGGAATGTAATTATTATACCATCGATATTAAATGCAATTTGCTCGGATCCTGAAATACACCATATATAAACCAAGCAAAGAAAGGTAGAGAAGGAGGGAGAGAGGGGATTGGAGAGGGGAGTAGAAGGGAGGAAAAGAGTAGGAGAGAGAGGAGTGGAAAAGAGGAGAGAGGAGGAGAGAGGAAAGGAAGTAGAGAAGAGAGGGATGTTAGAGGGAAGAAAGGAGGTAGGGAGGAGGAGAGAGGGAGAAGGTAGCGTGGCAGTGAAATTGGGCATAATATGGTGTATGGAAAGTGGAAGAGCAAATGATAGCAGTTGTGGGTTGATGGTAAGAGGAACTGAGATAATATTGGATAGCACAAAACAGTTTCTGTTAAGATGTAATGGTATACTTGTGGTTATTTATATAAAAATAAAAAACTTCAAAAAAGAAAAAAAGGACAGCTTGCCTTCAGAAGTTGTGGGTGCTTCATCACTGGAGGTTTTCAAGAAAAGACTGGACAGCCATTTGCCTGAAAGGTTTCCTGCTTGAGAAGGGGTTGGACTAGAAGACCTCCAAGGCCCCTTCCATTAATCTGTTATTCCAACCGAGACAGAGTAAAGCTGAAAGACTCGAAGGTGGAGTTCCGATGAAGCTTTGAGAAGGTTAGAACTTCACAGATGAAGATCCCAGAAAGATAGACAGAGCCAGTGGAGAAGTTTAGAGTCTGAGAGAGTACAGAGGTTAAAATATAAGGAACACAGATAAGGGAATTTGGAAAAGTTAGATAAATAATATCATTTGGGACAGAAAGCTAGAGGGAAATAAGCGATGGGGAGATTGAAGGAAAAGGCAAGATAAGACTTCAGCTAAAGCAAAGTGGGCCGCTGGGATTAGAAAGGAATTTTTTTTATTACCCAGATTAGAAAAGGTCAGAGCACCCCAGTGTTACAGTGACAACATTTTCCCCCAGTTGTGCGATTCTGACTTAATTTGTGCCACCAAACCGAAGGCTGCATTTCTTGGTATTTTTCCACCTTTACAAATGAAAAAAAAAGATGTTTATACAGACTCTGCTCATGTAAGCAAATGCTTCAACCAAACAACACTAAGTTCATAAAATTCACAAATGTAGAATCCTTAAACTGGAAGGGACCTTGGAGGTCTTCTAGTCCAACCCCCTGCCTAGGAAGGAAACCCTATACCGTTTCAGACAGATGGCTATCCAACATCTTCTTAAAGACTTCCAGTGTTGGGGCATTCACAGCTTCTGGAGGCAACTTCTGTTCCACTGATTAATTGTTCTCACTGTCAGGAAATTTCTCCTCAGTTCTAAGTTGCTTCTCTCCTTGATTAGTTTCCACCCATTGCTTCTTGTCCTGCCCTCAGGTGCTTTGGAAAATAGCCTGATTCCCTCTTCTTTGGGGCAACCCCTGAGATACTGGAACACTGCTATCGTGTCTCCCTTAGTCCTTCTCTTCATTAGACATCCCCAGTTCCTGCAACCGTTCTTCATATGTTTTAGTCTCCAGTCCCCTAATCATCTTTGTTGCTCTTCTCTGCACTCTCTCCAGAGTCTCCACAACTTTTCTACATCGTGGCGACCAAAACCGAATGTCGTATTCCAAGTGTGGCCTTACTAAGGGATTATAAAGTGGTATTAACACTTCACGTGATCTTGATTCTCTCCCTCTGTTGATGCAGCCTAGAACTTATTTGGCAGCTGCTGCACATGGCATCATATTTAAGTGGTTGTCCACCAGGACTCCAAGGTCCCTTTCGCAGTTCCTGCTGTTGAGCCAGGTATCCCTGCTTCTCTACCTGTCCATTTGGTTTATCCTGCCTAGGTTCAGGATCTTACTTTTGTCACTACTTGCTAGACTATTTCGGGCATCAGGGGAGGAGAAGGGATGAGGAAGGTGACAGGCATTGGCCAAGGATGTTGCTACCCAGGTTGATGGGTTCCCCAGTCCACCTCTTCTGCATTAAAATATACGACGTTTGTTCCTGGCAATGCTGTTTTCTCTCGTTGTTTGGGAGGAGGATAATTAATCTACCATAAATCTCATTTAGGTGGCTCCAGTCTTGGCAAGGTGGGAAGGGGAGACCATGCTATAATTCATGGTGAAAACTTCATTGCTGATTAAAAACAGGGCAGAGGCATCTCAGCAGAAGCAGCTTCCTAGCTGCAGCCTTCTGAAATATGCAAGTTTTAGAAATAGTAGAGAATATTTGTGGCTCGGGTTGTAGATAGTATACATTATTTGCTCGGTGAGAGCCAATCTGGAGTCGTGGTGAAGGCATTCGCCTAGAAACTGGATGACTGGTGAATTCTAATACCACCTACTGGGTGACCTTGGGCCAGTCACTTTCTCTCAGGCCCTAGGAAGGAGGCAATGGCAGACCACCTCTGAATAACAGAATAACGGAAGGGACCTTGGAGGTCTTCTAGTCCAACCCCCCTGCTCAGGCAGGAGACCCTGTACCATTTCAGACAAATGGCTGTCCGATCTCTTACAGATTAACAGAGTTGGAAGGGACCTTGTCGGTCATCCAGTCTAACCCCCACCCAAGCAGGAGACCCCACACCTTTTCTGACAGATGGCAGTCCAGTCTTCTTGAAAGCTTCCAGAGATGAAGCTCCCACTAGCCATGCCCAGTTCCTGCAGCTGTTCTTCATATGTTTTAGCCTCCAGTCCCCTAATCATATTTGTTGCTCTTCTCTGCACTCTTTCTAGAGTCTCCGCATCTTTTCTACATCGTGGCGACCAAAACTGGATGCAGGATTCCAAGTGTGGCCTTACCAAGGCCTTATAAAGTGGTATTAATACCTCACTTGGTCTTGATTGTATCCTTCTGTTAATGCAATTTAGGATTGTGTTGGCTTTTTTGGCTCCCACCACTCACTGCTGGCTCATCCATAAGACTCCAGGATCCCTCTCACAGTTCCTGCTATTAAGCCTGGTTTCACCCAGTCTGTAGGTGTCCCTATAGGTTCTTCTCTTCTCTTCTTAAAAGCCTCCAGTGGGGAAGCATTCCCACCTTCTGAAGGCATCTCCTGTCTACTGGCTAATTGTCCTCCCTGTTAGGAAGTTTCTCCTTAGTTCTAAGTTTCTTCTCTCCTTGATTAGTTTCCATCTGTTGCTTCCTGGCTAATCTGCTTTGTGGCAACCCCTGAGATATTAGAAAAACCTTAGAAAAACCTTACAAAGACAACTGCAGGGACCTGAGCAGGCGGCTTGTAAGAATCGGATAGTGCTGAACAGAAGAAAAGTAGAAAACGCTGGGATGCAAAGGCATGCATGGATTGAAAGGTTTGAAGAAATCAATGTTTGGGTGACCAGATTGACTTCTTTGATTTTGGAAAAAAGACAAGATCTACATTTGTGACAGACTGGAAACTTTTTATGGCCTTTTGGCATGAAAGGGAGGGGAATTAAGTTATAATTTATACCTTTGAGGACTAGTTGAGTAGATTATAGAAAGGAGGAAGTTAGGATGTTACCTTAGAGAAATCTATCCTTGTGCTTATAATTGCTCTGAAGAAGATTGAAAGCCTTTTTTTCCTATCTTTATTCTTTATTTTCTGTTTTTTTTATTCTTTTTCTTCCTTTCTTGCACTTGTAGTTTTCTCTTTAATTCAGGGAGGTCAAATGCCATGGCTATTTTAAGACTAGTGGACTTCAACTCCCAGAATTCTCCAGTCAGAGATGGATTTGGATGGTCACCAATCAGAGATTATGCATTGTCCAATACAAGTAGAGTCCTCGACTTACAACCATTCCTTTAGTGACCATGAAGGCATGAAGTTTTCATTAGGAATAATGACTGTGAAACATAAAAAAGAAATTCAGTATTTAATATTACATATAATTACAGCGGCGAGGATTGCCTTTGCCCAGAAATGGAAGAACAAACTAACTCCAAGCGAAGATGAAATAATAAGAAAGGTTATGGACTGTGCTGAAATGGACAAACTAACTAAAGAGATTCAGGGAAAAGAAGAATCAGAATTCTACCAGATATGGGATAAATGCTGTAGGTGGGTGGAGGAAAGAAACAAGGATCAATGAAGGAAGACAACAAAGCCCAAAATTAATTAACTAGTTAATTAACACACATATATGTATCCAAGTGGTTTAAATTTACTAGAGGTGATCAGCCAATATAGCAGACAGAGGAGTAAGATAAGAGGGTTAAGAATGGTGAAATGCAAATGAAATATAATAGAAGGGGAAACAAGATAAGGTGAGAGATATCGATGGGCAATTGCTATTAGAAAGAACAGGAAGCTCCTGTTCCTATTGTATTGTGTAAATGTGGTGTACGTCTAAGTTTTGTGTGTGTGTATTTTACATGTTTGTAAATAAAATTTAAAACTAATTAAAAAAAAAACAAAGTTGCAATGGCAGTGAAAAAAGTGACTCATGGACGTTTTTCACACTTTAGACACTTGCAGCCTCCCAGAATTACGTCATCCAAATTCAGATGCTTGGCAACTGACTCATGTTTATGACGGACGCAGTGTCCCAGGGTCACGTGATCCCCTTTGGGGGCTTCTGACAAGCCATGCCAATGGGGAAGCCTGACTCACTTAACAACCATGTTGTTAGCTTAATGATTGCAGTGATTCACTTAACGACTGTGAGAAGAAAGGTTGTAAAACAGGGCCAAATTCATTTAACAATGGTCTTCTGGGAATTTTGGGGTCCACTATGGTAAAAGGATACCTGTATGAATGTCTTTATTATGGTGGCAGCATTGGTTTTATATTTAAAAAAATAAAGATTTTAAGTTTCATTCCCAACTCTGCCCCAGTGTTCGATCCTGATCTCCTGACCAGGAGTGAGAAATACTTGCTTTATACCCGTGTCCAGCAGTTCATCTGGAAGCTAAAACATAAGAACGGTTGCAGGAACTGGGAATGTCTAGCTTAAGAGAAAGAAGGACCAGGGGAGACACGATAGCAGTCTTCCAATATCTCAGGGGTTGCCCCAAAGAAGAGGGAGTTAAACTATTCTCCAAGGCACCTGAGGGCAGAACAAGAAGCAATGGGTGGAAACTAAGCAAGGAGAGAAGCAACCTGGAATTAAGGAGAAACTTCCTGACAGTTAGAACAATTAATCAGCTGAACAGAAGTTGCCTCCAGAAGTTGTGAATGCTCCAACACTGGAAGTCTTTAAGAAGATTTTGGATAACCATTTGTCTGGAACGGTGTAGGAATTCCTGCCTGAGCAGGGGTTGGACTAGAAGACCTCCAAGGTCCCTTCCAACTCGGTTATTCTATTCTATTCTATTTCTGAGGGGGGCTCTGGGTGGCTTACGGGCAGAAGAGGGAGAGATGATGCTCCTTCACCCGCAGGTGAAAATGGAAAGAGGCATCAGAGCACAAGGTTCTGCTTGACTCTGTTTCCCAGGGGAGCCAAGTAGATGGATGGTTGCAAAACTGGGAAGCCTTTATGAAGAAGTCCAGCAAGGATCAGCTACACGGCGCCTTTCTATCCAGGAATTTTTTTAAAAACAGCCCGTGTGGCATCCTTGGTGCTCCCTGAGCTTGGCTGTTTTCCTGCATATTGTCTATTGTGTGTAGGCAGATATTAACACCCCCCCCCCTTCTAGCACTGATGATGTTACCTAGTTTGGGTCATGAAATGTCTGCAAATAAATCCACCTAGCTCAGAGAGTGCCAAGGACCCCACAGGCCTCCTCCTCCTCCTCCTCCAACACCCCTTTCTTGTAGCACTGATGATGTTACCTAAGTGGGTCTTGAAATGTCTGCAAGAAATGAACCAAGGTCAGAGAGCACTAAGGACCCCACAGTCCTCCTCCCCATAATCCCCTGTCCCTTCTTAGCACTGATGATGTTCCCTAGTTTGGTAATGAAACGTCTGCTAGAAAACCACCAAGCTCAGTGATCAAAATTCAGACTGTTGGCAACTGACTCATGTTTATGACGGTTGCAGTGTGGGGGGGGGGCAGGGGAGGTGTCACCCTCTTGCAACCTTCTGACAAGTTAATGGGGAAGCCAGGTTCACTCAATGACCGTGTCCCTAACTTAACAACTGCACTAGTTCACTTAACAGCTTTGGCAAGAAAGGGGGTAAAACCCACTTAACAGCTATCTCACTTAGCAATGGAAAATTTGGGCCCAATGGTGGTCGCAAGTCGAGGACCACATGCGTAGTAACCAAATCTTGGGAATCTGAATGTGGTCTCTGGATCAACTGGGGCGTCTCATTTGAGGTGCTTTGCACTGTTGCCTCTTTTTGGAGAATGTGGTTGAGCTGCACTTCAAGAGGTCCAGGTTGCCCCCCACCCCACCCCCACCCCCACCCCCACCTTCACAGCATATGCTTCTCCCTTTGGTTTCACCTGATTGGCTCACAGTCCCCGAAGTAGTTGGGAGTTTTTCTCCACCCACGGACTCCAGCAGGATTGATTGTTACTCCCAACAAGACACACATTAACTAAACTCAATGGTAAAACGAGTTTTTCTGTCTTCTCTGTACTGGCCCAGTTAACAGAACAACGGAAGGGACCCCGGAGGTCTTCTAGTCCAACCTCCTTCTCAAGCAGGAGACCCTACACCATTCTGGGCAAATGGTCGTCCAATCTCTTCTTGAAAGCCTCCATGATGGACCCACAAGGTCTGAAGACCACTTCTGTTGTCTTCACTGTTAGGAAGTTTCTCCTTAGTTCCAGGTTGCTTCTTCTCCTGCCTTCAGGTGCTTTGGAAGATCACTTGCTTCCCCCTCTTCTTTGGGGCAGCCGCTCAAATACTGGAAGATGCTATCCTGTCACCCCAGTCCTTCTTCTTTTCACCAAAGTAGACATACCCAATCCTTGCAATTGTTCTTCCTGTGAAGGTAATGGACTTGCCTTCAGAAGTTACAGGTGCTCCATCAGCGGAGGTTTTTAAGAAGAGTTTGGACAAGCATTTGTCTGGAAAGGTCTGGAAGGGTCTCCTGCTTGAGCAGGGGGCTGGGCTAGAAGACCTCTGAGGTCCCTTCCAATTGTTATCCTGTTTTCTTGACTTCGTTGACCATCCTCTGCAGTCCCCTATGGACCTCTCTGAGATGCTTTTATTTCCATTCCTGCAGTGATGGTGGAAGGGGGCTGGATCATGACCTAAATAGCCTCCGCCAATGGCGTATTAAGCCATGCAATAAAAGATTTATCGCAGATTTATTAAGTCCAAATAATAAAGGTATTTATTATTTATGTGCTGGAAATCAACTGGATAGGCCTGCCAAGATGTTTGCTGCACCTGCCACAGCTTCTAAAATCCAACACTTCCAGCCTTCTGTTTTCAATCAACCAATGAAAACAGAACTGGAAGGGACCTTGGAGGTCTTCTAGTCCAACCCCCTGCTGAAGCAGAATAACCTATCCCATTTCAGACAAGTGGCTATCCAATCTGTTCTTAAAAACCTCCAGTGATGGAGCCGCCCACAACTTCTAGTGGCAAGTTGTTCCAGCGGTTCATTGTCCCCACTGTTAGGAAGTTTCTCCTTAATTCCAGGTTGCTTCTCTCCTTGATGAGTTTCCATCCATTGTTTCTTGTCCTGCCTTCTTTGGTGCTTTGGAGAATAATTTGACCCCCTCCTCTTCTTTGGGGCAGCCCCTCAAATCCTGCAATGCTGCTATTATGTCACCCCCTAATCCTTCTTTTCTTTAGACTAATCAAACCCAAATCCTGCAGCCGTTCTTCATGTTTTAGCCTCCAGGCCTTTGATCGTCTTAGTTGCTCTTCTTGGCACTTCCCCCCCCCCTACCCAAAAGTCTCAACATCTTTTTTGTAATGTGATGACCAAACCTGGATGCCGAATTCCAAGTGTGGCCTTACGGAGGCTTTATAAAGTGAGATTTTGATTCTATGCCTCTGTTTATACAATGGAGGTTTTGTCTTGGCTGTTTTGGCTGCTGCTGCACACGGCTGGCTCACGTTTAAGGGGTTGAAGGTCCCTCTTCACAGTGACTGTTTTTGAGGCAGGTTTCACCTATTCTGCGCTTGTCCCTTTGGCTTTTCATATATTTTTTTAAATAAAAAGCTGTATTTTTCTTTCTCATATACACATTCACAAATATACAAATCTCATAAGTACTATTGATATTTATATGCTTTCCTTTAACATTTATCACAAGTCATTTAAAAAGTTAAAAATATAATTGGGGTTGTTTTCCTGCCACCTCGTACACCCATCTTATTTTACAACAACCCTACTCCCTCTTCCATCCTCCCAACCTCCCTTCTCTACCTTCTTCTTTCCTCCTCTCCTTTCTCTTTTCTTCTTCCCCTCCCTCTCCCCCACTCCTCCTCCTCCTCCTCCTCTCCTTCCTATCCTCTCTCCTACTCTTACTACCTCTCCCTTGCTTCCTCTCCTTTCCCCTTTCTTCTTTTCCCTCCTATTCCTCCCTCCTTCCATTGTTGTGTTCACTTATTTTCTTCTTCGCTCCGATGGATTTTTGGGGTGGAATTCAAGCAAACCCAGTTCCATATTTACATTAAAAAATTCCCTCTTCCACATTTTATTTTCATTATAATAATTCCACATATGTCATCTTTTAACTGTATATTTGTATATTAATACTTTTCTGTTTTTCCCTCCCCTCCCCTTGGTTTAATAGTATGTCATCTGGGGTGCTTGATCTGTAATCTTTTATTCATATTCCTTTTCTAACCAATTGTAAAATTGCCCCCAAGTCCTGAAGTGAACCAATTCCTCTTTGTCCTTCATTTTCAAAGTTAACCTATTCATTTCCACACAGTCCAATATTTTCTTTATTATCTCTCCTTCTGACGGGATTTTGTCTGTTTTCCAGTTCTTTGCAAATACAATTCTAGCCGCTGTTATTATATGTGTGATAAGACCTTTGGCTTTTCCTGGCCAGGTGTAAAACTTTTTTGTCTAACCCCAAAATTTGCTTTGGTGGGGCAGGGTGTGTCAGGATTGTCATTTTGCCAGATGACAAAAGGAGCTTTGAAACTGTATTTTCAGCTGCTTCTGCTGGCTAAAACCCCTGGCCGTCTCCTTCTGCAGCTGCTCTGGAAATGCTGTTGGGTGGGCAGCCTTTGCTTGTGAGTTTTAGAGAGACACGGAATGTGTGTGGGGAATATACAATAATTCAGCTTTCAAAACAAGAGACTCTGGCACCGAGTCCCAGGAAATTAATCCAGGATGGCTTTTCCAGGAGAGAAAGTCTGCTTCAAGCTCTCTTCAAACATTTGCCTGGAACAATTAGGAGGCTGTTAATGGCTTATATGCGGAAGATGAAATAATTAAACTCTTCTTTTCACTGTCTCCAGCCTGAAATGACAGCTGGAGCCTAAAACTTGCAGGTGAGGAAGGGGTGGGCGTTGTCTCCAAAAGAGAGGTGAGAATAGGTAGAATCCTTTTAGGAAAAGGATTAGGAGGACTGAGATGGAAGCTGGGTGGGTGGTTGGGGAACCCACAGATGGACTCTGCAGGCTTACAAATTGCATAGAATGCTGCTTTCCAAATTATGAAAACAAATTTGGGTACTGCCCAGGATAAGAAAGCCAGGGACCCCTCTCCTTCCTCCAGGACCCGAATCTGGCTTGGGGAGGAGAACTTCCTAAAAGCACCTTTGATGGTCCTTAGGAGCCTTCATCCACCTGCTGGAGGTAGCCATTGGTTTCCCAAATGTCTCTGAGGGAAGACTGGAGCCCCCCATGCCACCTTTGCCAGATTCACTTTACAACCATGGAACTCACTTAACAACTGCAATGATTTGCTTAACAACAGTGGCAAGAAAGGCCATGAAATGGAGCAAAATTCACTTGTCTCCCTTAGCAATGGAAATTTTGGGGCTCAACTGTGGTCATATGTAGAAGGTGACCTGCAACAGGGCTGGAAGGGATCTTGGAGGTCTTCGTAGTCTAATCCCCTGATCAAGCAGGAGACCCCATACCTAATTCCACCTCTTGGTGTGTGTGGAGGGAAGGCCAATTAATTTCCTCTGTAGGGATTTTGAGCAGTTGTTTGCACTGGGCAACCCCCGAATTGCTTTCTTTAGCCTCAAATGTTAGAAATAACGGGTCACCCAAATGGTCTCCCATCCAAAGAGGATGAAGGAATAAGGAGTTGGACCTCCCAAGGCCCTGTCTATCTCTCCTGCTTGGGCAGGGGGGGGAGGTGGTGGTGGTGTTAGATGATCTGCAAGGTCCCTTCCAACTCTGTCCTTCTGTGAAATCACAACCGTTGGCTGATGCGGACTGCCAGGTCTAGACTGAGAGATGGAGTGGTCCAGAGTCACCCATTTGGCTTTCATGCCTAAGGCAGGACTAGAACTCCCAGTCTCCTGGTGATTGGCCCAAAGTCACCCAATCGGCTTTCATGCCTAAAGTGGGACTAGAACTCACCGTCTCCCAGTTTCTGCTATGTTTTTGCACTCCTGTGGGGGTTTCTGCTGACCTCTTTTTGCACTGAAATGAGAGTTGGATCTATCGGGAGAAATTGAATGTTGAGAGAGGAAAGACTCGGGAAGCCGTTCGACAAGAGGAGATGGGATGAAAAAAAAATAGAAGAGTGAGGAATATAAGTATACAGAAGAGGCTTAGTGGAGTCAGCAGAAGGAGAGAAGTCGGTTGAGGGAGGTTTGGTCAATAAACAGGATTAAGTCTCAAAACAAAGATCCGTGGGGATGCATGAATGGAGCCAGAGGGAGGGAAGAGTGTTGGAATGGGGGTTGTGAGAGGTTGATGAGAGGAGATGATGGAAGAAGAAAAGACCAGACGTGGAGCAAAGAAAGCGAAAGAGACAAACAGCCACGGACAATGTTGGTGCAAATTCATTTAACGGTTTTCTTTTTTCTTACCTCCGGCCTACAATCTCTTTGCAGGACCGGTTGTGCCTAAATTTTCTTTTATCCTTTGCATAAAGTTGCTTATCGTGAAAGAGAATAACACAATCGGTAGGCATGTGTACTAAAAAGATCTGTAGGGGTCAGAATAACACAATAAAAAAGTTGGAAGGGACCTTGAAGGTCTTCTAGTCCAACCCCCTGCTCAGGACAGGACACCTTATTCCATGGTGTCCATTTTTTTTCTTGAGAACCTCCAGTGATGAAAAACCCACAACCTCTGGTGGCCAGCTGTTCCACCCGTTAATTGTCCTCAGTGTCAGGAAGTTTCTCCTTAGTTCTAGGTTGCTTCTCTCTTTGGTTAGTTTCCATCCATTGCTTGGGTCCCTGGTGCTCTGTGAGTTGGGTTGTTTTCTTGCAGACGTTTCATGACCCAACTAGGAAACATCAGCAGTGCTGGAAGGGAAGGTGTGGAGGGGGAGGAAGAGGAGGAGGAGGAGGAGGAGGAGGAATAGGAGGACTGTGGACTTCTTGGTGCTCTCTGAGCTGGGTGGTTTTCTTGCAAACATTTCATTACCCAACTAGGTAACATAATCAGTGCCAAAACGGAGTGAGATTTGCAAAGAGGAGGAGGAGGAGGAGGAATAGGAGGACTCTGTGCTCCCTGGTGCTCTCTGGACAGGGTGGCTTTCTTGCAAACATTTCATTACCCAACTAGGTAACATCATCAGTGCCAGAACGGAGTGAGATTTGCAAAGTGGGGGGGGGGAGAGGAGGAAGAGGAAGTGGAGGAGGATTGTGGGGTCCTGGGTGCTCCTGAGTTTGGTGGTTTTCTTTCAGATGTTTCATGACCCAATTAGGGAACATCATCAGTGCTAGAAGCGAGTGGGGTTTGCAAAGAGGAAGAGGAGGAGGAATAGGAGGATTGTGGGCTCCCTGGTGCTCTCTGAGATGGGTGGTTTTCTTGCAGACATTTCATGACCCAACTAGGTAATATCACGAGTGCATCATTATTGGGTCATGAAACAATTGCAAGAAAGCCACCCAGGTGAGAGAGCACCCAGGACCCCACAATTATCTTCATCATCTCCATCTCCTCCTCCTCCACCCTGCAAACCCCTCGCCCTTCTAGCACTGATGATGTTCCCAAGTTGGGTCATGAAACGTCTCCAAGAAAACCACCAAGCTCGGAGGGACCTTATTTCTTGACCTACAAACATTCCCTCCTATTGGTATTTTTTTAAAAGAAACTGCCAGCCAGGAAGATTGTTCACGACTATCATTGTCACGAAGCATTTTGCAAAACTCGGTTTGTTGAACCCAACATCTGATTCAGAGCGACCCCGTCTTACAAAGACCCCCCCCCTCAACAGCTTTGCATAAAGCTTTTCTTTTCTTCCTTAGGAGACCAAATGTTTTGGATGAGCAAATATAGGTGTCACACCTGCAAGCCATGTTTTACTTTTTGGATTTCAGGCCTGCCACGCTTTCTTCTGTGGGAAAACGGGAGGGGGGATTATACAGAGTTGGGTGATGTGTAGCCATAACAACATTCTTTCTCAGAAAGTCAAGGTCATCTTTGTCTCTGTCCCTGGCCGGATGTGGATGGGAGGAATCTGTCTTCGTGGCAGTGGAAGACTGGACCATGGGATGGACTTGCGGGTGCTGGGCAGGATCTTAAACTTTCAACTGGGTGGGGAAACTTGGAAGCTTTCAGATTTGCCTTTTCCCAGATGTGCCAACATGACATCTCTAATAAAGTGGAACTTTGAGGAAACTCAGGCCTCAGAGTTTTATTTCGGAACCCTGACACTGGGTTCCAAACCTCAGAAGGCCCCGAGGTGCCAGGAGAGGGGCTGGCCTTTGTAGCCCAGAACTGCTGGCTTACTGATAAGCTAAGTTGAATCAGGATTCATCCCAGTTAAAGTTTGAACACACCTCCTTGACCTGAAAGGAAGCTTTATTCAAGCTTAGCCAAGGGCTTGCTCAAAACCTAGTTTGTTCCTTGCGAATAGATGCAACACACACTTCCTTTCTTTTTTTAATTACATTTTATTAATTACATTTCTTAGTGCTTAATAAGCGTTGTGTTGTCCGTTCCTTTCAAACTGCTCCTGGAGTTTGGAGCTGAAAGATCAAACGTGACAAAGCGGGGAGGGCAGCTGCTTCTCCTTAAATGATTCCTCTCCAAATCCCCCTTTTTGGCAGAAATGAGCCATCGGCCTGTGGGAACAAAGGAGGAAAGAATCCCTCGAAAAAGAACCATCGATTATGTGACAAACTGCCCTGCCTCAAAGTCTTTAAAAGACATCCTGGCGCTGACAGTTTAGAACAGAGTTTGGATGAAGACTTGGATTAAATGCAAAGCAGGATTTGATTCGGTGTCTCCCCGCTGGTGAGTCGGCAGGCTTCTATTCAGAAGTAAAGCTTTCCTCCCAGGTAAAAGTGCTCAGGATCCTGCCTCTGATCCAAAAAAACCCACAAGTACAGGTAGTCCTTGATTTACAACAGCTCATTTACTGACCATTTGAAGTTAGAACAACCCTAAAAAAATGACTTAGGGCTATTTTTCACACTAGTTTATGACCATTTATGATTGGATAAATGGTGTAGGCAGGGTCTCCTGTTTGGGGGGAGGGGGTTGGACTAGATGACCTACAAGGTCCCTTCCAACTGTTCATCTAATTCAGGGGTGTCCAAACTTGGGAACTTTAAGACTTGTGGACTTCAACTCCCAGAATTCCCCAGCCAGCCATGCTGGCTGGGGAATTCTGGGAGTTGAAGTCCACAAGTCTTAAAGTTCCCAAGTTTGGACACCCCTGATCTAATTCATTGCAGCATCCCTATTCAATTAAAATTTGGATGCTAGGCAGTTGACTCACATTTATGACGGTCGCAGTGTCCCAGGTTCACGTGATCCCCTTTTGCGACCTTCTGACAAGCAAAGTCAATGGGGAATCCAGATTCACTTAACAACCAGGTTACTAACAACTTCAGTCATTCACTTAACAACCGTGGCAAGGAAGGTTGTAGAATGGGGCCCAACTCACTTAGCAATGGGAATCTGGGGCTCAGCTGTGTTGGTAACTTGAGGAGAAGCTACAAAGGCCCAGAGCTTAGATGGGGACTGAAGGCCATGTGGGACCAGAGGGCTCTTGGCTGGCAGAGAAAACCCATTTGGGTTCCTCGTGGTGGGAAACCGGATGGCTTCGGTCTCCTCCATTCTGACCTCGTTTAGGACCCGCTTTGGGCCTTGGTTCACACAACATGCTAAGTCAGCATCCAACGACATTAACAGAAATAACAGAGTTGGAAGGGACCTTGGAGGTCTTCTAGGCCAACCCCCTGCTCAAGCAGGAGACCCTGGACCCGTGATGGCAAACCTATGGCACGCGTGTCACAGGTGCCACTCACAGCCCTCTCTGCAGGCACCTCAGCTGTCGCCCCAGCCCAGCTCCACCGTGCATGCGTGCCCAGCTGGCCTTTGGGTCTGTGCCACGCATGCGCGGGGGGCAGCGCCTTCCTCGACCTCTGCAGTTCCCCCCCCCCCAGTGCACCCGAACTTTCTCCTGCACCTCTGCTGCCCGGGCCTTCCCCGGACTCTGCAGGTTCCCCCCTCCGCAGGTGCCTCTCTGTGGCAGAAACGGAGGAGAAAGGTAGGCCGTGCTGGGAGGGGAGAAACTGGGGGGGCCTGGAAAGCCTCCTGCACCAACCTGGAAGCCAAAACGGGGGCTGGGGAGGCGGGAGGTGTACGCGGGGGGCGCTTGCATTGCACTTTCAGGATTAGAACACACGAGTGTGCATTAGCGTGTGCACACATCTGCGCTTTGGGCTCTCGGCACCAAAGAGGTTACGCATCCCTGCCCTGGGCCATTCCAGACAAGTGGCTGTTTCTGAAAGCCTCCCGTGACGGAGCCCCCCCCAACCTCTGGAGGCCACTTCCCTCCCACTGTTAGGAAGCATCTCCTTTAATTCCAGGTTGCTTCTCTCCTTGGTTTGTTTCCATCCATTATTCCTTGTGTGGCCTTGGAGAATAGCTTGACCCCCTTCCTCCTCTCTGGGGCAGCCCCTCAAATATAGGAAGATGCTCTCCTGTCTCCCCTGGTCCTTCTCTTCCCTAGGCTAGCCATGTCCCTCTTTTTTTCTTTTTCATTATTTTTTCCTCCCTTCCTTATGTCCTCCTTTCCTTCCTTCCTTCCCTCCCTTCCTCTTTCTTTCTTTCCTTTCTCTCTTTCTCTTTCTTGTACTTTGGAAAATAGCCTGACCCCCTTCTTCTCTCTGTGGCAGCCCCTCAACTATTGGAAGATGCTCTCCTGGTCCTTCTCTTCCCTAGACTAGCCATGTCTCTCTTTTTTCTTTTTTCATTATTTTTTCTTCCTTCCTTCTGTCCTCCTTTCCTTCGTTCCATCCCTCCCTTCCACTTTCTTTTGTTTTCTTTCTATTTCTTTTCTTTCTCTCTCTCTCTTTCTTGTGCTTTGGAAAATAGCCTGACCCCCTTCTTCTCTCTTGGGCAGCCCCTCAACTATTGGAAGATGCTCTCCTGTCTCCCCTGGTCCTTCTCTTCCCTAGACTAGGGAATTTCCCCCATAGCACCCCTAGTCCTTTATTCTATACTAGACGCATTTAATTCCTGCAGCTGTCCCTTTCTTATGTCTTAGCTTCCAACCCCCAAACCCCTTGGTTGCTCTTCCCTGCCCTTTCCTAGAGGCACCCTAAGCTTTAACAACCCCTCCCCCAAATAATACCCTCCCCACGGTCAAACCTTTCACGAAGGCTGCATTATTTTTACTATTGGTCTTCTCATCGTTCCTATCCCCGTCTCCTCCCACTTCACACTGCAGGACTGTAACTTTGTGGCTTGTATCCTTGCGATTTATCTTGATATTGTTTCCTGATTGCTTCTTTGTACCCTGTGACGATCATCAAGTGTTGCACCTTATGAATTGTGAGAAACGTATCTTGTCTTTTTATCTACGCTGAGAGCACCTTCTGCACCAAAGGCGAATTCCTTGCGTGTCCAATCACCCTTGGCCAATAAAGAATTCAACTCTACTCTGAATCCAGTTCTGAGCCTTTGAGCAAAACCGCCCAGCCCTTTTCTCCCTCCTCGCCAGAGTCCTCTAGAACTCTGGGCTTTAACTTGCTATTGCTACGTCATGAATGAATAAGGATACTTTCAGCCAATCGAAAAGAAGCCAGCTGGCATCTCCAGGGATCCCCAAAGGATCTCAGGGCAAAGCAGGGCAGGCCGAGAACGCGAGGACTATGCACGGACGGAGCGAGGAGGGAAGCCAGCGAGGAAGAGGAGGCGGAAACTTGCGAAAGAGGAACACGCATGCGCGCAACCCCGCCCTTGCTGGGCGGCCATTCCCAATTGCCAGCTGTTGGCAGTCTGCAGGAAGGGTTGGGCTGCGGGCGGGGTAAGGAGCCTCTGGATGGGATTGGCTGAAAGGCAGATGGGCGGGGCAGAGGAGGGTGGGGTTAGGGTTGAAATAGCCAGCAAAGGGAGCCTCTGTTGCTTTGCTTTGGGGGAAGAGGGATGGGTATGGAGGGGACGCTTTGTGACTTGCTTAGTGCAGGCAGGAGGGGAAAAAGCCTAAACGACTTATGAAGATAGTTTTTTTTTTCCAATTACTAATTTTTTATTTATCAAAGTTTGAAATACAAGGAAGAATGGGAAAGTCAGAGAGGAAAAAGTGCAGGAGGAAAGGGAAAAAAAGAAGAAAAAGCTTTGAACTTCAGCCTTTTTAGTGCAGTGGAATAAGGAACTAACATTCAGCCTCGGCTTTTGCAAAAGTAATTCCATCCATTTTGCAACTGAGATAGTTTTGTGGTTGAAGTAGCTAGTATATTTTGCAAAAGTAAAGTAGTACCTTGCTAGAACTCTGAGTTAGGAGCTCTTGTTTTCAAGATACTCAACTAGTGCGGTGGCTACTTCTGTAAATTTCAAACCTCAAAATTAGGGTGGTTTTGTGTTTTAGCAGAAGACTTTCTGTTTAGAATTTCAAAAAAAAATTCCATTGGATTTTTATCCCAGCTTTATTACTTTATAAGTAACCCAAGGCAGTGAACATATGTAATACTCCTTGTTTTTTCCTATCAATTAACACTGAGCAACAAACCCAGTTACCCAGTGGCTTTTTTATTTTAGTCAAGGCAGGTATTGAAAGAAGAAAAACGTAGGAAAGGAAGACGAAAGAATTAAACTTGGGGTGCCTCTTAGTAAATCCAGCATTTACACAAGAGTAGGCACAGGGCTGCTGAATGCAGGCAGCCACATGATGCTGCTTATTGATCTAAACATGCAATTCCATAAATACTCCCATTCACCTCAAAATATTGGCAATTTCTTGACAAAAATTAGTTGGAATAAAGTGTAATTCTTTAGTAAAGTTAGTGCTGTTTTTCAGCTAAAGCTTTTTTTGTTAAAAAATCAATAGAAGGAAAATAACCTTGTTTGGTGCTTTTGTCAGTTTGAAAACTCTGCAAGTAGGAACCAATGGCTAAGAATTTAGGCCAGCTGAAGGTGGTTAGTCTTTTTTCAGCCCAGCCTTTTAAGAAGGCTTGTTTCCTGCAAACTCTATAATCCTAGCCAGATTTGCCTTCTGGCCACAGCATTGCCTCCAAACAATGTGCAAATGGCAGTTGCCTCTCTTTAAAATCTTTGTGTCAAAAAGGTTTTAATTTCTACAGCTGCCCATCTCAACCAAGTGACCCTGGCCCGAGAAACACTCTAAAACAATTTAAAAAACTCTGCAAAAAGGCACACAACAGCAGAGAAAATTTTATGAATACGTTGCAAAACCTTGCTTTACGCTGAACGCTCAGTGGAGTTTAGGGTTCTTTAACCCCCCCCCCCCCCCTAGGATTTTTAATTGTTCAAAATGTAGTTTTTCCCCTAGCACGAAAATCTCTCTCCTCCTACACTGGGTTTTTTTCCCTTTTCCATCTTATTTCTCCTGTGATACAGCCAATTTCCTTGCCTGGATTCTAAAGCTGCTTGTTTAGTTTTTTCTCTTAGTGGTTAATCCATTATTGACAGTCATGCAAAATTGGTTGCTCTCTGCTAGTTGATGGAAGAGCTTTTGGACTCTTTCCCCCCAGGAAATGCCTTAACCCAGAAGGTTGTAATTCTGACATGCATTATGTATGCCTCTTAATACTTTTTTTTAAAAAAAAAACCCAATTTCTCTTCCCTTACTTGAAGAAGCAAAATGGGGAAGCGGCTAATTTTCTGCAGGGTGAAATATGGGGCCTCCCGTGGGCAAGGGAGGTTAACCACTTAAGTTGGAAGTATTTGTTTCTCAGCCTTGTAAGAGAAATAATTGCTTGCAGGAGTAATAAAAGATCAGCTGAAGAGTTTATGGGGATTTTTTTTTCCTCTGTAAAGATTTTGCTTTTCTCTTAAGGTATCTCCTTTTAACAGCTCACTCTTGGCTCTAGAGCAGCTTTTTTTTTACCATATTTGCTTGACTTCAAGCTTTGAAGGAGTTTAGGGAGGAGTGAATAGAAGAAAAATGTGGTTTACACATAGTAGTGTCTTCCTAGTAGGCATCTGTCTTTGTTGGAACTAAGCTGTCTCCTTAACACCAGAACAGAGTTTAATTTCTTGGGCCACAGCACGTTTTACCCCAATGCAGGAATTGTAGCTTAGTTAGATGGTGTGTTCCCCCCCTCCCCAAGGGACAGATATTAACAGACGCCTTGTGATAGGACTTGCAATCAATCACACCTCCATTGTTTTTAGTTGCCATCTGCTCCAACTAAAGGTCCTGTGGGATGAATGAACTATTTTGGGAAATATTTTTAAAAGGTAGATTATATTTCCTTAAAGGAGAAATGTTTTAGGGGCAGAAAACAGACCCCAGTCTCTCAATAGCTCACAGCAGATGCCAGCACTTAAGGGAGATAAAGAGCTTATTGAAAGAGGGAAGCCAACTATCTAGATGGCTCTGTTCATAAGCCAAGCAAATATTGCCTCTAGAAGCCCATTCAAGGCAGGATGTTTCGAAACTGCTTGCAGCTGAGTTTGAGGGCTAACCAAAGCAGAAGGGTAGGATGAGAACAAGCAGCCCCTCACCCAAGACCCAGCACAGAATGAAAGCCATTAGCCACCATAGGAATTCCCCAACACCCTTTCAGAGCACGTCCCTTCATTGCACTCCCCCCCCCAAACCAGCATTCCAGGACTTGCATAAAAATCTAGCTGTAATCGGTCAGCAGCAGACTCAGAATCCCAGGTGGTTGGTGGTTCTGCTTCAACTATAAAGGGAATCTTTCTTTTCCAGTCTACCTCCAGCCTACATTTTATTTCCAGTGCCTTTCTCCTGGCTTGGACCTGGGTTTTTATTCCAACAGTATATACTTCTCCTGAACACTGAGGCTCTAGGCCAGCCCCCCCCCCCCCATGCATTTCCAAGAGATCCTTCCTTCTCCTGCCTGCCGTGCTGCTGCACTGAATCCCTTACCCCTCAGGGTTAGAAACCAAAGAAGGGGGGGGGGGTTCTCTCTTCCCCTCTAATCCTGCTTCCCCCAAGGTTTGGATTTCCTTAGAGAAGATAATAGAGACTGGAAGGGATTGCCAGTTAACAAGCCAGGACTGCTGATGCCTATTTCTGGGTGAACTCTTGATGGGAAAGCAACATGGTTTAGTTTGAAGAGGGGGGAATCCTGGCAAGTTCTTGGGAGGTGGACTAGAAGTCCTCCAGGACCCCTTTCCCAACCCTATTTTTAAGTGTTCCTTTGACTCTTAAGGAAAGGCAGAGCAGGGCTGTAGCCATGAAGCTGAATTGGTGGCTTTGTCTGCCTTATCCATACACAGGAAGGTCTTGACTTTCAACCACAATTACCATTGCCACGTGAGGTTTTTGCGACCTTGCTGGCCACATTTGTTAAGTCACTGCAATCAACTTAGTAACCTGGTTGCTGAAGTAAATCCAGCTTTCTCCCTTGACTTTGCTTGTCAGAAGGTCGCCATGCTCCACGTGACCCCAAAGACCCTGCGGCTGTCGTAAATATGAGTCAAGTGCCTGAATTTGGATCAGGTGACCACAGGGATGCTGCAATTGTGTGCTAAGTGAAACTCATCTTTTTTAGTGGGTTGTAACTTCAACTGTCCCTAAACTGTTGGAAGGTCAAGGACTATTGGAAAGTGGGTTTTTTATTAACTTCTGATATGCTCCCTTAACTTTCTTGAAGTAAACAGCTGTGCAGTATTGATAGAATAGCCCGTTTAATCAAACCTCGATGCAGAAAGAGGGGGAGAAGGGTTTCCTTGGGGAAACTACAAAAAGGTTTGTAGGGTTAGAACTATAAAAAGGATAGGTAGTAAAAAATGCTTTCCTCACCATTTTATTTTCCTGTGTGTGTGAAGTCCACAAGAAACCTGAGAAAACTCAGGATCAAGGGAAAATTTCCACGAGATGGGAAATAATCTGCAATTAGCCTATTTTCTATCAACTAGAGTGGGAATAGAGAAGAGGGATGTGGAAAAACAAAGATCTGAGATCCAATGATTAATAATTGTGTATTCCTTAAAGGGACACACACGGTAAGCTATATAAAAGGAATTGCTTTGAAATGGGCGCCCTGCTTAATTTGCAATCTATTCTGGAGCATCCACTCCTCTCCCCCAATAGCTTTGCAAAGGTCCCTAGACCTGGTGCAAATCAGTTTTGTGTGTGTGTGCACGCACCAGATTAAGAACATTCCGGTGACAACAATTTCTGAATCTTTTAAAGATAAGATGAAAGCGATGCTGTTTTCTAGTTCACTCTAATTTTAGAGAACTCATTTGTTTTCTTCCAGTTTAGTAAGCCATAAGGCTTACTTTATTTCTTCCTTAGCTATATTTTCTTAACTACTTCATTAAATATCTTCCTGCTTCTAGAGATGCCCAAGGCAGGTTGTCATTCCTCCTATTTTAATGATGATCTACACAACTGACAGCTGTTGAAATCCATGCATAGTTACACCAGTGTGAGAAACATGGTTCTTGCTGTCTTCCTAACGAATTGGATAAATAGCGGCCATTGTGGGGGGAAGAAACTTAGTTTGGGGACTGCATTGGAGAAGACCACCTACATTGGGGACGGAGTTTCTAACAGTAGAAAGACCCCTTCCAAAGGAGCTTTGTTAAACTTACAGGATTTAGATGTACTTTATTGTCATTGTACGTATATACACAGTATATCCACACAACGAAATTCACATAATGCCCAGAGACCAGGCCCAACACACATGACAATCCCCAAACACCCACCCACCCACCCAAAAAATTCCCCGCCCCTAGACCCCCCAAGCATCCACACAAGAGACCAAGTCGTGCTGTCCAATAGCTCACTGATGGGTGGCCCTTTAGTCCATGGTTGAGTGCCATGATAGCTCTGGGATAAAAGCCATTCAGAAGCCTTTTCATCCCAGTTTTAATTCTTCTGTATCTTCTGCCAGAAGGCAACAGTCTAAAAAGATTGTAAGCAGAATGGGAAGAGTCTCTGACAATGTTGTGCAACTTCCTCAAACAGCGAGATGCGAAGGTGTCGTCCAGGGCTGGTAGCTGAAGAGCCCGGTGATATTCAGGATTCCTGAATTACAAGATGCAATTCAGCAGCTTATAACAATTACAATAGGAAAAAAAACCCTCCTAATAATGGCAAAGAGCGTATGGTTTATAAAAATGGTCATAACAGTAAGACCCATTTCAAAAGCATGGTTGTGTTTTAGAAAACCGTGTTGGATATGTTCACTACCTCAAGTTATTTGTATCCTGCCTTTATTATTTTTACAAATAAGTAAATAAATGCCAGCGTACTTCAGGGAGAAAGATCTGGGGGGGGGGAACTCAGATCTTCTTGAGTTTTATGAAGGACAGCATTGCTGGGGCTGGGCAGACTTTGGATAAAATGCTGTCCCAGGTGGAAGATGGGCCTCGGAGAAGACTCATTTTGACAATCCTAGATGATGCTAGTTTATCAACAAGACTAGGAATGAATGAAAACCTGTCACGGGTTATATCAGATGGGTAGAAACAGTGGAGAACAAGATGGTCAGATCTTTCAGCACTTAAAACTTTGATATTTTTGTTGGACAAATGCACTTCATCCCTTTGTAAGTTCCCAGAAGTTTCCCTGAGCCACTGAGATGCCAAAGAGTGAAACACTACACAAAGTTTTCACTAACAACAGCTTTTTGTTCTTTGGCCAAAGCAAAAGAGCTGGGTGATACTATTTCCAAACACAAGACAAAATGCATGTAAGGAATAGCCACACTCCCCCTTTCCCTTGTTTATTTTGCAGAATGCCTTCAGAATTCAGAATTTATGAGGTAGGAAAACTCCCTACTCTGGCTCCTTTATCTATGGTGCCAGATATTCTGGGGTAACAGTTTCTTCTATATTTTCAAGGACATACCTAGCTTTTGAAGCCAAGAACAGAAGGGAGACAAAGAAGCAAGATAGCACATTTTGCAGTAATCCCAACTAGTATCAAGGCTACAATAAGCTAGAATTAGTTCCTAACAACCAATTTCTGACTGTATACAATAATATAAGCCGAAGCCAATAACAAAGCTTAATTCCTAATGATTTCTAGCAGTGTATCTTATCAGAAGCAAACAGCAAATATTGGTCTGATCACTATGCTCCTTCACCTTATTTCAAATATTTCTTGAGGGAGTTCTTTTTGCCAGCGTATTTCCTGCCTTCATTATGTTTACAAATAATTAAACAAATGCCAGCATACTTCTGGGAGAAAGAACAACCCCCCCCCCACACACACACATCATCTTGAGTTTTATGAAGGACAACATTGCTGGGGCTGGGCAGACTTTGGATAAAATGCTGTCCCAGGTGGAAGATGGGCCTCGGAGAAGACTCATTTTGACAATCCTAGATGATGCTAGTTTATCAACAAGACTAGGAATGAATGAAAACCTGTCATGGATTATATTGGATGGGTAGAAACAGTGAGAACAAGATGGTCAGATCTATTGGCACTTAAAACTTATATAGTTTTGGTGGACAAATGCACTTCATCCCTTATTTCAAATATTTCTTGAGGGAATTTTTTTTTAAAATCAGCATATTTCTTATATGCTTCTCTGGCTTCATCTAACACAAACTGCTGGCCATGTATTTTGCAATGGTTTGACCCGCTCTGTGAGTGCTAGTTCTATTTAACATTATTAGATAAGTCAACATCACAGGTAAAGAAAATGGTGCTTACAACAGGGGGAGAAATAGGTTGTTTGTAAGTAAACTCTGCGGTGATAACTTGCCAATAGGCAGGCAGGCAGGAGTAGTTGACACAAAGCAAGGCCATAAATCACAAATTATCAAGATTTGATTTTATCCTTTTCTCTACCTGTTCAGACACCATTCCTCTATGCTATAAGCAAAGGATGGGGATGATAAAT
Source organism: Natrix helvetica (assembly GCF_964273705.1). Classification (NCBI taxonomy): domain Eukaryota; kingdom Metazoa; phylum Chordata; class Lepidosauria; order Squamata; family Natricidae; genus Natrix; species Natrix helvetica. Next base: position 1,328,750 of record NC_138551.1, on the reverse strand, counting down.
GGGGTTTTTTGTTTGAAATTAAGTGAGTATCCTTGGATTAATAGTTTTGCTAGCACTTCTTTTATCTACCGTTACTTAAACTTACTTCAACTTTTAAAAGGTATAATTAATACCATCCCCTCAATTTATAGTTGAGAAACTTTCAGCTTTTCACGGGCTCCCAAGAAGTTGAAAAATTATTTTTTTCAGGACCCATCTTGGCTTCCGGCTGCTGTACCCCTTCCTCTTAAAAATATTGAACTGTGGATGGATTGGGGGGCCTCTTTGCCACACAAAGGATAGTCCTTCAATGGAATAATTAGCAAATGATTAAATTCATCCCATCAGCCTCTGTTGACTTGCTTTTTGGTATGTTTGAATGTTCCTAAGCAAGACTCTCCATACGTGGTCCAATCGGACAGATTTAGTTTCTGCAAATGGTAGCACTTCAGTGAGCCCCCACTGGTGGCCAACGGGCCAAGGTCCATGACGGCCCTGCGGAGCAAACCCAGCTTCATAAGTGGCCAACTTAGATCCTTGAATGAGAGTCGAGCCACCTGGCAACCTGTGCAGTTCATGAACGAGTGGTGGAGTTACCTGGGTAATTTTTAAGAAGTCATAATTGTTAGTATTGCTGCATTCTGAACCAGCTGAGGTTTGCGCGTGGCCTTCAAGGAAGCCCCCAAATAAGATAATGTTGGTGATGATAGTGATGCCATCCACCTCATATCAGACTCTTGGCTATTCTATGGCCTTAGGTGGTGTCTCCACCTCTTCTGGTCTTGCCCTGCTTTGCCTATGCTGAGCCTGGTGCCCACTTTGATGGTCTCCAAGTGCCCTGTTCTTTTAAACAGTTTTAACAATCAAAAATTTGATAGTCCATAAATCTTTGATCTCACGTGTACCTCCCTCGCTATCTTAAGTCTCCTTGCATATCTCGTGTTTATTCTATTAATTTTTGTCTACCTCCCCCTCCATCTCTTGTCTTCCTCTCTCTAGGGATTTGCCAATAACTCTACTATCCCTTCTGGAAGGTTTTCTTTATCCTCCTCTGTGTCCTGAAATCTTAAGAAATGAGCTGCTTTTTCCATTTTCACCCTGTTCTTTAGCAACCTGGTTTCCTTCTACTACTATCTTTTCCCAATGTAATTGCTTTCTCTATGAATTCCCCCTAAGACTGGGCCAAAAAGTTAGTGAGACCCAGTTGTGTGGATTTTCCTTCCAGTGACATGTCTGGTGTTATGTGCTCCGGTGCATGCTTTATTTTATTTTATTTTATTTATTCTTTGCACTTCTAGACCGCCCCCTCTCCCAAAAAGGACTCGGGGCGGTGTACAGTTCACACAGCAAATAACAGATAATAAATACAAATATAAATATAGATATAAATATACATATGGAGGAGGTTAAAAAATTAAAAGAACTGTACAGAAGAATATGAATATGGCTCTAAAAGCCCTAAAATCAATTAGATTTAAAACAATACCCTTAAAATACCAGTTGAGAATATATTTCCAGGAGGTAACAGTTGTAACAGTTATAATTATGCCAGGCCAGCTAATCGAAACAGGTGAGTCTTCAATTTTTGTCGGAAGGAGCGGAAGTCTGGTGGTTCTGATATCGGGGGGGAAGGTCATTCCAGAGGGTTGGGCCCATCACAGAGAAGGCCCTATTCCTTGGCGCCGCCCGCTGGCATTGCCTAGTGGATGGCACCTGGAGAAGCCCCTCCCTGTGAGAGCGGATTGGCCACAGGGATGTATGTGGGAGGATGCGATCCCGCAAGTAACTAGGTCCTATGCCATGGAGCGCTTTAAAGATGGTAATCAGAACCTTGAAGCGCACCCGAAAAACCACAGGCAGCCAGTGCAGCTCGCGCAGGAGTGGTGTTACGTGGGAGTATCTGGAACTCCCCATGACAACCCGCGTGGTCGCGTTCTGGACTAGCTGCAGTCTCCGGGCGCGTCCCAAGGGAAGCCCCATGTAGAGAGCGTTACAGTAGTCTAGGCAAGACGTCACCAGCGCATGAGTGACTGTGCGTAGGGCATCCCGGTCCAGTAGGGGGCGCAATTGGCGCACCAGGCGAACCTGGTGGTACATCCCCCTTGCCACGGCTGCCACATGGTCATCCATTGACAGGCGGGCATCTAGGAGGACGCCCAAATTGCGCGCCCGTTCCACAGGGGGCAATTGCTCGTCCCCTATGGCCAGCGATGGAGTCAGCTGGCTGAACCGAGGTGCTGGTAGCCACAGCCACTCAGTCTTGGAGGGGTTGAGTTTGAGTCTGTTGTCCCCCATCCAGACCCCGACGGCTTCCAAACACCGGGACATCACTTTGACAGCCTCGTTGGGGTGGCTTGGGGTTGAAATGTACAGCTGGGTATCATCAGCGTACAGATGGTATTCAACCCCAAAACCACGGATGATCTCGCCCAGCGGCTTCACATATGCATTGAACAGAAGGGGCGAGAGGACCGACCCCTGTGGCACTCCACAAGAGAGTGGCCTCAGGGTCGATCTCTGCCCCCCTGTCAACACATATTGCATCCGGCCGGAGAGGTAGGAGCCGAACCGCTGTAGAACGGTGCCTCTGACTCCCATCCCCTCCAGCCGGCGCAGTAGGATACCATGGTCGATGGTATCAAAAGCCGCTGAGAGATCTAATAGGACCAGGATAGAGGAACAACCCCTATCTCTGGCCCTCCAGAGATCATCAACCAACGCGACCAAGGCTGTCTCTGTGCTGTGCCCGGGTCGGAAGCCGGACTGGCGTGGGTCTAGAAAGGGAAGGTTGGAGACTGGACGATAATTAGCTAGCTCCGTTGGGTCAGTCTCCTTCTTGTTAGTCTCCTTCTCTAGCTCCGAGTCAAATTTCTTCCCGTCTTGCTTTTTTAAAGTCCAACTTTCACAACCCTTTGAAGCTACGGGGGCAACACAATAGAGAGGACATAGTACTTTGCAATTTCCAGGTGACTTAAGGCATGACTGATAAGGCTTGAGTTAGTGGTCCTAATTGGTGTAGAAGATGGCCCACTGCAAAGGCCACCTTAAGCCCAGTTGATCTTTGAGGAAGAGCAAGAAATCCAGATTATGCCTCAGTTCTTCCTAGGAAAGTATAATCCCCCCAATTTCAGAAGATGGACAAGATCCAGGATCCAGTGTCTGTCTCTCTCTCAAGCCAATCAATTAGTCTTGCTAGGGTAGAGCCAGAATCTCCTCTTCCCCATCCAAGACCCCCAAGATCGTTCAGGAATGGGGATGGAGCTTCAAACATCTTGATTAGAATTGAGGTGTTACAATGAGTTGTCATCCACAAACTTCCTTCATAATGCATTTCAGAATTCTTTTATCTGTGACGCTAAAAGCAAGACCTAGTCCTATACATGGAAAGGAACGCAACGACTTACAAAGGCACCTTGTACCTTTACAGGCTTACCATACTTTTAAAGCAATTGAGTCAAAGATAAGGACTGTCTCTCATTCATTTAACATTCCATTCTTAAGATTTAAGGTAGTTTTAACCTTGTCTTGACCTGGTTGACCTCCAAGCAGAGGTAGGATGGGTTTGTCAATGAAAGGGGCTCCTAGTGTTCATTTGTTTTGTATTTATAAAATTAATTGGCCACCCATCTTGCTTTATGGTGACTCCTCATAACTGTCATTTGAGACTCACCCTTTTAAAAAGCTGTTGGAGGAGGAAACCAAATGAGTTTTAATTTCAATGTTGCATCTGCTTTGGGCAATGGGTCGGGGAATCCTATTGGGGGAATCTTATTGTGTTGAGTAAAGAATTTCCGTGTCTTGTGGGGGTTTCCTTCAATTTGAATTTTTCGCCCCAAATATATCAAACGAAAGACCACCACTGAAGCTTTTTCACTCATAATTGACAGGCTTAAAACTAAGCATATCCCATGGCAGGAAATTGGTCTTTCAAATAACTCCCAGCCCCCAGACCCACCAGCTGTGGCTTTGAAGGTGACAACTCACACTTTGAAAAGTTGCTTCTGGATGCAAACTCAACCAGTGGGGCCTCCTGAAAAAGAGAGACGATACCTGTGCAAAACTTCTGGACACATTTCAAGGGCTGCCCCTTGTATAACACATTGCAATAGTCAAGCAGGAGGTGTGGATGAGTGGGAGCAGGGATTGTTGATCCAGGAATGGGCTTGTAATTGACACAGATACATACCATGGTTTGTGGTGCGCTACTTACCCATCCACTCCAGACTCTGGATTCAATTGAAACTTGGTGTTTTTACAGGAATTGGCTGACATTCTGACAGTTCTTAAACCAAGAATGATGGTTTAATTGGCTGGTAAAAAGTCACGCCTAGAGTTGCATCCAGAAGCAATTCTTCAAGCATTGCAGCTCCCGCAAAAGAGGTGTGATACTTGCCCTAGCACAAAAAGTGGGGCATTCCCAAGTTGAACCAGCTGAAGCATTTGGTTACTTTCCAAGGGCCGCCCCATAAAGAGCAGATTCCAATAGTCAAACGGGGGATGAGTGGGAGCAGGGACTGTTGGTCCAGGAAAGTGTAACAGTGATGCACACATACGTTCCACGTTTATGGTGCGCTATTTCCCACCCACTCCAGAAATTAGATTCATTTGAACTTAGGCATGTTGCTAGGAATTGGCTGACATTGTAATACATCTCCTAAACCAGAATGTTGGTTTAACAAGCTGGAAAAAAGACACAAAGTGTGTGAGATTGTTCACTGTCGCATTCAACCCACACCTTGAGTTGCATCCAGAAGCAAATTCTCAGCTAGTTCAACCTCCCGCAAGGGAAGTTGACACCCATGCTATCTTCTCAAGTACTTTTCCAAGGGAAGTGCCACAAAGAGGAGATTGCAGTAGTCAAGAGAGGAGGGGGTGGACGAGGTGACCAAACTGGCTCCAGGCCATGGGGGGCTTTGAAGGGGGCCAGGCACCCCTTGAGTTGCATCCAGAAGCAAATTCTCAGCTAGTTCAACCTCCCGCAAGAGACTTGTGTGACCCCTGTACAAAGCTACACTTCTAAGAGCACATTGGAGTAGTCCAGCAGGAAGTGACTAGGCTGTGGACGAGTGGGAGGATGGATTTGTTGATCCAGGAAATGGCCTCCCTTCCAGATACTTTGAAGGGAAGTGCCACGAAGAGCAGATTGCATTAGCCAAGACAGGAGGTTGACTACTTGGCCAACCTCTCTCCAGACCATGGAGGGCCTAGGAGGTATGACGGCTCACCCCCCCATTAATAATAATAATAATAAATTTTTATTTGTTAGCCGCACCCTCTCCCGAAGGACTCGGGGCGGCGTACAATAAAAACACATAAAATATACAAATGAACAATACATATACAGATAAAAATAAACACACATATGTACACATACATGGAGGAGGTGGCAAATATATAAAATAGAATTTAAAATTGACAATTTAAAACACCCTCAATTAAATTACAAGATTTAAAAAGCCCGTCAGGAGCGATAAGGTAAAACTATGGTTGAGCCAGGCCCGCTAATTGGAAGAGGTGGGTCTTGAGCTTTGCACGGAAGGAGCGGAGATCGGAGGTAATCCTGATGTCAAGGGGGAGGTCATTCCACAGGGCTGGGCCCATCACAGAGAAGGCTCTGCTCCTAGGCATCGCCCCCCGACACTGTTTGGTAGACGGCACCTGGAGGAGTCCCTCTCTGTGCGAGCGAATTGGTCGTAGGGATGTATGGGGCAGGATGCGATCCCGCAGGTAGCTAGGTCCTGTGCCATGGAGCGCTTTAAAGATCGTAATCAGAACCTTGAAACGCACCCGATAGACAACAGGAAGCCAGTGCAGCTCGCGCAGGAGAGGTGTCACATGGGAGTACCTTGTACTCCCCATAATCACCCGCGCGGCCGCATTCTGGACCAACTGCAGTCTCCGAGTGCAGCTCAAGGGAAGCCCCACGTAGAGAGCATTGCAGTAGTCCAGACGAGACGTCACCAGCGCATGAGTGACTGTGCATAAGGCATCCCGGTTCAATAGGGGGCGCAATTGGTGCACCAGGCGAACCTGGTGGAACGCCCCCCTTACCACGGCTGTCACATGGTCATCCATGGACAGCCGGGCATCCAGGAGGACGCCCAAATTGCGTGCCCGCTCCACGGGGGCCAGTTGTACGCCCCCAATGGCCAAAGATGGAAGCAATTGGTTGAACCGGGGGGCCGGAACCCACAGCCACTCCGTCTTGGAGGGGTTGAGCTTGAGTCGGCTGCCATCCATCCAGACCCGTACGGCTTCCAAGCACCGGGACATCACTTCATTGTTGCCTTCATTCTTGAACAACATTAGCACAAAGTTCTTTATTTTTTAACAGTTTGCTCATACATTTTCTCTTTACATACCCAAGTACTTTGTGAACAGCGAATTATTGTCTGGATCATTTTGCCTACCTACACGGTACCACGAGTTTAAGGGAGAGCCATTTTTTTAGGTTTCCTAACACTTAACAGTTTTAGATGGAGTAAGGGTGGGAAATGCACCCGAAAAGGACAGTGCCAGGAACCTCACAGCATCGGAAACATCAGAAAGCAGGGCCAAGAGACTCAAGCTAACCCTTCCCCTTTAAGAAAGCCTAAAATGAATGTCCCAGCACAAGCTGCTTGAAAGTCTGGGCATGCTGCCAAAAACTTCCTATGAACCTTTATAAGGAAATAAAATTTTAAACGCATGTCCCCCCCACCCCCCCGTTATTTTACCTTTGTGATGATGCTTTCCTAGCTCTTTGCTCAGCGCAGATGTTAAGCTAAGCCACCTGGAATTTGCAGGTCTCCTGCATTTCTTTGTATAAGTTGAAGTGACCCTGGCTCACCTCCATACCCCAGGCCCAGTGCCAAACGTTTAAGAAGAAGTTACCTTTTTTTTTTTGCTGGGAATCTGAATCCTGGGAGCGTTGTTTAAAACTAACAATTTTTAAGCACGTTTTTGTGAGCTGCAGGAGGATTTAAATACATTAGGACCAGGCAGGGAAATGTTACACAGACCCACGGGGTCCCTGGCATGGCAAGGCAGATTAAAATTGTCAACTTTTGAGATATGCTTGTAAAGAGTTAAATCCCATTGTTAATGGTTAATAACCATTTCAGAGAGCAGCTGCATTGGGAGAGCACGGGAAATGTGCTTGGAATAGCCCACCTCGCTTATGAGAAAATGCCATGCATTCAAAAGAAGACCTTCAAGAATTGAGACTCCCCATAGAGGAGAGTGGAGGTTCGTGGTAGATATGCAAGACATCGACTTGAAAAGAAATTTTGGGGCCAGGAACTGGAAAACTACTTCATGCTGCATCCTATCTGGGGGAGGCGTTTCGGCTGCTGCATCTCTCAAACCTTAGGGCTGCCTTCATTTTTAAGTTGGGTCACCACTCGGGAATATAAGGATCTGCTTTCCCCCTCTTGCATGTTCTTCTGCTTTCCTCCTGGGGTTTCTTCTCTGGTTGGAAATGAAACACACATTTCACTTTGGGGTGTTGCTAACCTTCTCCGTTTAAGAGCGGAAGCTTCAGAGCAGAGGAAATCAAAGGGGGAAGAGAGTTTGCCTCCTTTTCCTTCCTTCTAGAAGAAACCTGGTGACCTTCATTATATCTCGGTTGGTGCTTCCCTTCGGGACTTTGAGCTGATAGGCCATATCTTGGATTCCATTTGAGTGCTGTTTTTCCCCCCCAGAGGCCTTCGACTCTCTTGGTAATTTTTATCTCTTAGTGCAGAGCCCCCCCCCCCCATAGTTCTATTATCTCAGGAGGTTTTTTTAAGCTCTGGCACTGAAAGGAATGCAAACCACTCCGTATCCTGCTGGACCAGAGCAGCATAGAAAATCCCAGCAATAAATAAATTATTGTTCTCTGTGTCCGTATTCACAGAAAAAAAAAACACCCCTTGCTTTTACACAAGGAACCATATTTGGGTGAAGTTGGGGGAGGTGCAGAAGGGCCCTTCTTTGGAGGGATAAGAGCCCCCACCCCCCAAGCCTTTGACCTTGCAGAAGAAGCAGGCTGCCTAGAAAGATTGGGGTTCTCTCGGTCTCCCCCGTTGAGGTCAACGCAAGACACCCACAGCCCTTCTCCTTGTCTGGTGCTCGGGTGACTGTTGGGCTCAGCCTTCTCCCTGTTGCTGACCGAAGGCGGAATTGGGGGGTTGGATTTGCCCCTTCCTCTGTTTCCTTATGGGCCCCTTTGCAATTTGGGGAGGAGGTTTCATCTCTTGAAACGAGGTTCAGAATTCTCCCGGGGTTCATAAGATCCAGAGAGCTGATCAGGTCGGAAGGTCCTCTCTGTGGGGGGAGGCTAAAATGTCCATAAATGGGTCTGGAGAGAGAGAGAGAGAGACTAACCCCCCCACACACACACACACATTATAAGGGCAAAGGTCCATCCTCTCCTTCCCCGCTCTTATGGCCATCGGTTCCCAACACAAGCGGGTTTCCAGAGCTTCTCCGTGGCTGAGCTTGGCGGTTAAATTTGTAGAATATATTACACGTGGTCCTTCTTTCCTCCGAAATTCAAGGAAGGGTCCACAAAGCCCCAGTTTTATCCTCTCAACAACAGCCCTGAGGGGGGGAAGGGGGATGGAGAGGGATGGCAATGGGTCAGGGACCCTTCCCGAAGGGTTCTAGAGGGGGGTTCTTTCTCCCACTTTGCCTTCTCGGCTCCTGACTTAAGCCCCTTTCCCAAAATGTGTGGCATTCTCTTGAAACTGGGCATCTTGTTTGGCCTCCAGTTTTGGAGCTTTCAGATATGACAATATGAGCTTCCCAGGTCTTTGTTTTCATAAAGCGAGGAAGAAGCCAATACGCACAGGGAGTCCCTGCACTCTTACACAAACAGCTTTTGCTCTTATTATTTCTCTGGGGACAAAGGCCACCAGGCTTTTATTAATTAAACGTATTAATTACATCTATGTAGCCCTCTGTCGCAGATTCTTTTATTGAGGCCCAAAGTCAGCCTCCCCCCCAAAAAAACCCCAGGGAAGGCAACACAATGATCTTTGGTATTGAGGCAACCCACTCACAAGCACACAATAACATGCTGTCCCTTCTCACACACTACTACTACTACTACTACTACTACTACTGCTTCTACTCCTAGTACTTGACTACTGCAATTTGTGAGCCCTACTGCCAAAGAATTACTTCTGGCTATTTGGGTCTCAGCTGCCCCCGTAGTTTCATTTCCACAAAGTTCACTCCCCCCTTCCCCCTCATTCCCAAAATGACCCTCCCACAACCACAATCCCCCCCCCCCCCAGCAACATCTACCATACTCGGCTGCTCTTCTGCTTGGCTGTGAGGGCTACTCAAAGCCAGGCTGACTCGGAGAAGCCCCAAGGGGCAGCAGGGCCCCATTGCCACCAGCAACTTAGAGGCCTTTAAGGGCATAAGCGCTCCAGCGTCCCTCCCGTCCCTGTCCTAATGTTCCCTTGTGACTCTCAGCAGGGCACAACGGTGGATGAAACACAGCACACACAACCAGGAAATGTGAATCTCCTCATAAGAACCAAAGATGCAAGTCGTAGGTGAAGGGAGAATTTAAAATGGTCCCATCAACCCTGGAGCTCTCTAGGCACATTCCTGCAATGGCACAGCTGTAATTCCGAGTGTAAATTCCCCTTTCCTGACAGCGTTCAAAGTTCATAAACAGTGCGCATCTACGGACTTCCGTTTGAGGCCAAATTTTTAGAAAATGTGAAAGCTTCTAATTCCAACTTCAGGTTTTAGAAAGTACGGTGTCAAGGCAGAGGGAACACAGTAAAAACTATATAACACAAAAAGTTTCAGGTAAATGCCATACATATCTGATCTGATTCCCACATTGGCCGATTTAGATGAGAATTATTTCCCAAATGGTACTCAGCAGTTGGGAAACTGAAGTCTCCCAGCTTCATATGAAATGACCCATATGAAGTCATTTTTGCAACATCAAAAGGGAAAAGAAAAAAGCTTCCCATGTTTATATTTATTTATTTATTTATTTATATTTGGTGCTTCTAGACCGCCCCCTCTCCCAAAAGGGACTCGGGGCGGTGTACAGTCCATACAGAATATAACAAATACAATAAAAAAGTTAAATATGTACAGTTGGCATGGAGGAGGTTAAAATGCAATTAAAAGAACTGTACAAAGCTAATATAAATATAAGTTTTAAACCCCTAAAATAGACACAATAAATTAAAAAATCCCTAAAATAACCAGATATAATACATTTGCCAGGAGGGACAGTTGAATTATGCCAGGCCTGCTAATCGGAACAGGTGGGTCTTCAATTTTTGCCGGAAGGAGCGGAGGTCAGAAGTGGTTCTAATGTTGGGGGGGAGGTCATTCCAGAGGGTTGGGCCCATCACAGAGAAGGCCCTACTCCTTGGTGTCACCCGTTGGCATTGCCTAGTGGACGGCACCAGGAGAAGTCCCTCCTTGTGTGAGCGAATTGGCCGCAGGGATGTATGTGGGAGGATGCGATCCCGCAAGTAACTAGGTCCCGTGCCATGGAGCGCTTTAAAGATGGTAATCAGCACCTTGAAACGCACCCAGAAAACCACAGGTAGCCAGTGCAGCTCGCGCAGGAGAGGTGTTACGTGGGAGTACCTCGTACTCCCCATCACAGCCCGCGCGGCTGCGTTCTGAACTAACTGCAGTCTCCGGGCGCGTCCCAAGGGCAGCCCCATGTAGAGAGCGTTGCAGTAATCCAGGCGGGACGTCACCAGCGCATGAGTGACCGTGCGTAGGGCATCCCGGTCCAGTAGGGGGCGCAATTGGCGCACCAGGCGAACCTGGTGGAACGCCCCCCTCGCCACGGCTGCCACATGGTCATCCATTGACAGCCGGGCATCAAGGAGGACGCCCAAATTGCGCGCCCGTTCCACAGGGGGCAATTGTTTGCCCCCTATGGCCAGCGATGGGATCAGCTGGCTGAACCGAGGTGCCGGTAGCCACAGCCACTCAGTCTTGGAGGGGTTGAGTTTAAGTCTGTTGTCCCCCATCCAGACCCCGACGGCCTCCAAACACCGGGACATCACTTCAACAGCCTCGTTGGGGTGGTTTGGGGTTGAAATATACAGCTGAGTATCATCAGCGTAGAGGTGATACTCAACCCCAAAACCACGGATGATCTCACCCAGCGGCTTCACATATGTGTTGAACAGAAGAGGCGAGAGGACCGACCCTTGTGGCACTCCACAAGTGAGTGGCCTCGGGGTCGACCTCTGTCCCCCTGTCAACACACATTGCCTCCGGTCGGAGAGGTAGGAGCCGAACCACCGCAAAACAGTACCTCCGACTCCTATCCCCTCCAACCGGCGCAATAGGATACCATGGTCGATGGTATCAAAAGCCGCCGAGAGGTCTAATAGGACCAGGATAGAGGAACAACCTCTATCTCTGGCCCTCCAGAGATCATCAACCAACGCGACCAAGGCTGTCTCTGTGCTGTGCCCGGGTTATAATTGGTCCCCCCCCCCCGTACTAATCTATATTTGTAAAATGTCTGATTTTCCAAATGTTTAAAACTCCAGAATTAAAATTGCTTCTCTAAGTAAAATGAAGCAACAAATAGATAACAATGGGAGTTGTATACAGAAATGGTAATATTTGCTAAATTAAGCCCCCAGGAAATGAATTACTTCGGAGGCTGATAAAATTGAAGCTAGCAAGAGGAAGAAAAAATTGCTCTCCCATGATTTGTGTTTAGTAAGGTTATATCAAATGCTTCTATGCTTCGTGTAGTTGGTCTCAAAGCTCTGAATATTTGAGCAGTCTTGCAGGTATTAGCTGGGCACAGTGGCATTTGTAGAATTTCAACTAGAAATTGCAAATATTACATGATGCAGACAATTTAAACCTCCAAAGATAAAAGGGGGAAAAGGACCATAATGTTAACTGTAATTCTGAGATGCTGTTGACAGAATTCTACAATTAAAGCTAAGTGTTTAGCTTAGCACGAATAGACCACTGCAAAATGCACTGAATTACTTTGTAGTATAGTAAGAATTTTGATCTATCGTTTACTGTTTATGAATATTAAAAAAAAGGAAAATAATGAGCATTTGAACTTCTGGTATTTTTCTTTCTTTACATCCCTCATTCTTAAGATGAGATTTTATCCTTTGGGCAATTTGTAAGTACATCAACCATGGTACATTCTGCTGTTTGCTAAATAATTCTTGCCGTTTAATCTGTTCTTTGGGTCTAAGTGAACCGTATCTGCGGATGTAATTACATTTTCTTCTTATAATTGTCTCCAGCATGGAAGGCATTTGAAGGAGAGCCTAACAGAGAAATTGTTGATGCTATTATTTCTCATTATCAAACTTTGTTTGAGATAATACATCCCATTTAGAGTGTTGTTGTCTTTTTGTATCTTTGTACTATAAATATCAAGAGCTCGTTGGCTTAGGCCAGCTCCTTACGTAAGTAACCTGTTATTTGAGGACTTCCATCTTTTGAATTTTGTAATTTTTTAAATACAACTCCTCGCTCCATGCAAATGTTATTGATGGTTTCTTTTCTGAAATTGAAGTTGGTAAAGTTTGAAACGAATGATTTATCTCCATTTTTGATTGGCGCAATTCATCCTGGCTTTAGTTTTATGCACCTTTGGAGAGGGATCTCTCTTGATTTCCTGCTGTAATTTAGCATTTTTTTGAGAACGATTGAGAACTATTCACAAATGGAACTAGATTACTTGGATTTTTTTTTCCAAAGTTTTGGAGGAAGTGTGCAAACAGCAGACCAACCTCCCCCCCCCCCACTCTTGAAGGACAGCTGATTGTCTCTTGAGCGAGAGGTAGCCTAGTGGCAATACTATAGATGTGACATGGAAAACTGTGGTTTTCCATGTTGGGTCTCCCACGTTTCTTCTTGGGTATCAAGAGAACAGGCTAGGACTGGATCCAATTATGAAACTCAACGTGCCATCCATCTCGCCCAGGGGTGCAACTCTAGGTGGCTCATAATCCATAGAAGCAACATGGAACACGAATGATGACTCTTGGCAATTCTATGGGGCGGGTGGTCTCTTCCCATCTCCCATTGCTTCTTTCATTTGTTCCTCTTCCAGCTGGTGATGCCAGCTTTGATGGTGCCCAGCCACCGTGTTCTTGGGCGGCCTGCTTTCCTCCTTTTACCAATGACTCTTCCCAATGTACATCCTTTCTCCGGCAAATTCCCTGGCATGACATTGGCCAAAATAAGTGAGACGCCGTTTCGTGGTTTTGCTGGCCTTCCAGTGACATTCTTGTTCGTGTTGCTCTTCTCTGCCCTCTTTCCAGAATTCTGGCATCTATTTGCTCCTGATCGGTTTTCTTTTTTCAAGCTTTTTAATTTAATTATGAAGTATTATAAAATACAAAATGCAAAGTAAATAGAAAAGCGGGGGGGGGGGAAGATTTATTTATTTATTTTATTTTATTCGACTTATCAGTCGCCCCCTCTCCGCAAAGGGACTCAGGGCGACGTACAATCAAATCAAATATACAGGTGTGGCATGGAGGAGGTAACATCAATGTTCAACAATACAAAGAGAAGAGAAGTGAGGAAAGATAGGGAGATAAAAAGAAGCATTGACTTCCGACTCTGTTACAGTAAAATAAGGCATTAGCACCACATCACAACTTTTTGCTTTTTTTAAAAAAAAATAGTATTTATTGAATTTTCTAATAATTCACACTTATAACAGCTTTTCCATATCGGTATCCATATCTTTCGTAACAATCATTTACAAAATATTCTATCTCTATATCATTATCCTAAGTTATATGCTTATTTAAATACACTATATATTATACTTTTACCGTTTGTACCTTAAGTTTTACATTTACTCTCAAGCCAGGAATACCATCTATTCCAAATTTGGTTGTCCTCTGTTTCTTCCCTGTCCTTCATTTCCATAGACAGTCTATCCATTTCTGCTTTTTGCTTTTTCATAATTATATGAACAAGCCATTTCTGTAAAGATCTGTCAGTCTAATCGGTAAAACCCAGAGTCTGATTTTTCATTCATTTCTACATCGAGCACAAAGTTCAGAAGCTTTGTAGAAACCAAGGATGTTCTTTTCTTTAATCAAAGTGGTCAATTTTTGCCATTTCAGCCAACTCCATCAACTTCTTCAATCATTTCTCCATAGCAGGAATCGGAGCATCCTTGCTTTTTTGGGCAGCCAACAGTCTGTGGTCAACATATATAATAACAAAGTTCCAACTTCAGTTTTCTGAAGTTACGCATAAAACATAATTTCCGGCATCTGTCCTCCTCCCTGTTGTTCCATTGTGGCTACCCGATGGGCTAAAAAAAAGAGAGGAAATAAGCAGCTTTTCCTTGCAGTTTTAAGATTTTGAAGGCACTTTCTTCAACCCCTTGGTGCCGTAATGAAAATCGGAGCCTTTTGGGAGGCAGCATAAGCAGCGTGTAACACCCATTTGGGCAAAATCTCTATTGGTTCTTTGAACATAACTCTGAAGACTACAAGAATTCCTTGCAAAACATGCACAGCATTTCTACATTTCTAGAACGCTTGTTTTCCCAAGCTGCTTAGCCTGACACCTGAAGAAGCTTCAGCAAGCCTGAAACTGGCCACTGATGTCACAACTCTGCGTAAGTCAGAGTGAGGGTCGTGTGTCCCTTAACTGCAAGAGTGAAGTTGCCCTGTGCAGCAGTGAGCAGGATGGGAGAATAAAACCCTCTTCGCTTCATCCATAAAAGTTCTTTCACTAACCTTAAGGACCTTGGACATTTCCACTGCTTTGCGCTTACTGTGCATGACTTCCAAAGATGGCTTATTAATCTTCTGATCTAACTTATACCTGTCAGTTTACCCTTTCCAAAGCTCATTTGGTTCACCTTTCCCTGCATGTTCTCTCCATTGCTCCAGTTCCGGAGTCTTCTGTAGAACGTTGTAGGTCACCGGCACAAAGCCCATCGATCAATGGCTGACAGTCTCCCTTGGGGTCCCTCTACCTTTCCTGCAGGGTCTTCTGTCACACAGATATTTAGCTGTACTTCCACACAGCAGCAGCAGCAGCAGCTTCTGCCACTTCTTTCTTCAGTGGTGCAGCTTCACTGACAACACATTGCCATGTTCCACCACACTGAGTTTTAAGAGTTGTACCTTCTTGAGAGGAGACGTTGGCTTCCAACTTGGAGTAAAGCTGAGTGATTTATCCACAAAAAACTTGGCCAGATGGTTGCAACACACGGTCCTCCATCTTCTGTCCCTCTGCCTGATGTTCTCCAGATAGGAGTGGAGAGGTAGCCTCACTTCAACTGTCCTTGTCATGGGGAAAACTTGAGTTTACACCCATTTGTGATTTCACACAAATTATCTTTTTTCCCACCACAATTGCTCTAGGTATTTCTTAAATTGGGCTTGTCTTTGGTGGCCCTCAGAAAACTAAAGGTTCATTCATTCGTTTGTTTGTTTGTTTGTTCGTTCATTCGCCACCCATCTCATTTCAAATAACTGGCCGTTGAGTAACGAGAGGCCGCTTGGAGTAATTCTGTTGTCTTTGGCCATCTTTGTATTCCAGAGTTTAACCTCTGGATGATGAGATGCCGTTGAAGCTCCTCATGTTGGCATCCTCAGTGCGGCAAGTTGTATTGAATTTACTTTATTAAATTTATATGCTGCCCAAATCCCCAATAAGGCGACTCTGGGCAGCTTGCACTTAAGTATACACTTAAGGGTATTTTGACCCTTTTTTGTTGTCTTTTGTTTTTTTCTGAAAGTAGAAGAATCCTGCAAGTTGACTCTCAGCCTTAATTCTCTTTCTCTCTCACTCCCATACAACACGACCACCCAAACCCAGCTGTCTGTCAACACAGTTTTTCTAGTCAGCATCGTGGGTCTCTCTGGGGAGGGGGCTTCAAGAGATAGGACGACAACAGCACAGATGGTGGGCATTTTGGGGGCAGCCTCCTCTCTCCCGCCATCTCACCATCGAGAGCAATTCTGGGTGGGCTTACAATACAAGTGAAGAAAAGAACATAAAATGCGGTTATAAAGATGACAATGAAGGTTATTCATTATTTACTTTACTTTATTTCGTATTTCTAGACCGCCCCCTCTCCCAAAAGGGACAATTATGTCGTGTTTAGTGGTCCAGTCAATCTTGTGCTGCTACTTCTTTGGTTATAAGTATGGAAAAAGTTAAATTTTCAGGAATTGAATAGAGCAAGAGTACAAAAAGCCCCTCAAGGTTCATCCCGAATAGGGTGGTGCCTTCTCTCTCAGTCCGCCAACCATTTCCAGGCTTTGAGGATCTCTATGGGGGACTCTTCCCCATCCTAATTGGCAGAGCCAGGTCTTGAGGCTCTTTTGAAAGGATGGGGGTGGGTTTCACCTTCAGCTGCATGGGGGGGGGCTGGGGGCCATGGTGAAAATGGCTCTTCTTCTAGACCCCACCAGCCAGAATTCCTTGACCAACATGAACTTTTCCATAATGGAAACCCCCCGATGATGTTGTTACTCATTTGATCTCTCCAGACTGGGCTAAGACGCCACACACAAACAAGTAGTACTACTCACTACTCGCCTCTATTCCATTCTTCCCCATTGCTACAACTTCTACTCCTAGTCCGGCTACTCCAAGTACTACTCCTTGTGAGTATCGCTTCTCCTTCTTGTGCCATATCAGTCATCGGATGTTGGCGATCCCATTTTTATCAACATCGGCACGAAAAAGGGCTGTTGAGTTTTGTCCAAACTGGTCCCTTAGATTTTGAAGCCACGAGCTTCTTCTTCTGCCTGGACCTCATTTGCCTTCAATCTTTCCCTGGAGGATTAAGTGAAGGAGGACGTATTTTTCCGGGTGTCACATCCCATGTCCAAAATATTCTAACAATTGCTTTTTTATGGCTTCGATGATTTTCCTTGGCTTTATATGCTGCTTATTACCTCCCCATTTCCGATTTTGTCAACCCAGCTTATACATAACAGCCATCTGTAATTCCACATTTCAAATGCTTCTAGTCTGATGCTGACCCTGACTTCCACGCCGCCGCCTCCTCTGATTTGGCTGCTGGAGGGGCTGGCCGCAACAAGGCCACAACAAGTAGTCTAGCTGGGAGATGCCCAGGATATGCACTTAAAGAGCACAAGTGGCACACAACACAAAGTTGCACAAAGGCCCTCCTGGCCATCAGTGCCACCTGTGTTCTGCCACCTAGCTTATACACTGGATCGGCCTTGGGGCAGTACCACCCCATCCTGGACCAAAGATAAACTTCTGGATCCAGAGGGGTCCACCACCCACAGTCATTGCATCTTACCAGGGTTTAGCTGATCGCTGTTGTTCCCCATCCAAGCTCCCCACAACCTCCAGGCACCCAAAGAATGGCCACCACGTCGCCTCACTTCACTCGGGTCAGAGGACGGTAACTGGATGTCATCCCTGTTCTGGTGATGTCTCATCCTGTAGTGATGGTCTCACCCAGAGGTTTCATGTAGATGGTTAAAAAGGAGAGGCCTGTGGTACCCCACAAAGCAGGGGGTGAGAGCTGGACTCCTCACACCGTATCAATACTGATTGGGACTGGCTTCAGAGGAAGGATGGGACCCAACTCAGAATCATGGTACCCACTCCTGCAATTCCATTCTTCTATGTTCAGCTCAAACTTTTTTAAAAAAGAATTTTATTGGTTTTTAAACATTTATAGGAAAGGGTAGATGGATGTACAAAATGTTTTGGCAGCTACATCGTGCTAAAGATAGAAATCTCTCCAAATCTCAACTTTTACAGAGAAAAACAAAAACATAAGATAAAAGATAAGCATAAACAGCATCTTGTTATATACATTGTATCAACCATATATCCAATCATCTCTTTTCCCACTTTCTAATATATCAACAATTACAATGATATTTCAAATACATTTATTTTTTTGTGACTGGAGTCTTTTCAATATTGCTCCCTCCCCCCTGTCCACTGGTGGAGCCACAGCCCCTCCCTCCCTCATATCTTGTGTATTGTCACCTTTTTCACTACCTCTTTTAATTTTGTCCTCTAGGAGGGCACTATGTTTTTTCATGAAGACCTCTGCCTCCACAACTGAATTGATTCTAATTCTATTTCCCTCCCAGAAGATCAACATTCCTTCTGGCAATGACCATCTAAACCAAACTCCTTTATTATATAATTTCTTTGATAAGGAGGAATACTTCCTCCCCTTATCTCTTATTTTTTTCGGAATTTGTTTAAGAATGGCAATTTCTTTATCTTTATATTTTAGTGGTCCCTCCCCCTTTGGGCTCCCAAAACCTCACCCCTCGTGGTCTTCCTAAGAAATTTAACGTGGACTTCCCTTGGAACATTATGTGTTCTGGCATATTGTGAATTGATCCTGTAAACCAGATCCATATCCCACCGCAACTGTTCTTTATCTCTCTCAATATATTCTGCTAAGATTGTACACATAGTATCCTTAAGATCTTCATCTTCTGTCTCAGGTAGGTTCTGGAATCTGAGAAAAAGGGACATTCTTTCAAGTTCCATCTTTACCATGAAAATTTTCCAATTCTCCATTTCCCTTCTGAACTGCCTTAACCTCCTCCCTCAACCCAACCCCCCCTTCCTCCAGCACATCAATTTTTTGTTTATTTTCTGTTGTTTGCTGTTGTACATCTCTGAGCTGATTTTTAAAATCTGCCACCTCTTTTTTCAATTCATCCTGTCCCTTCATAAGAGCCTGGAACATTTGGGTAACAGATAAGTCCTTTGAACTCTCTCCAGTCCCTTCTTGTTGTAAAAATGATGAAATTTTTGTCTGTTTAGTCATTGGGCTGGATGCAGAGGAAGTGGGAGCCGAGGTTGCCTTGCTGGGAGGTGGTTTTCTGGGCCCCATTTGTTAAGTTCAGTGATGACTGTTAAGTCCTAAACAAAAGAAATGGCGCATGTGGAATGCGCATCTGCGTGGGGCCGTGGAGGCAGACAAGCCCAGAAGTGAAAGTTAATCCTCAATCACAGTTCCAAGCCAAAAGCAGAAAATCAAATACTCCAAATCCAGAAAGGCCACATATCAGGAGGGGCTCCAGGAGACCTTCGGGGTAGGATAGTATAAAGCCAGAAATTTCTTCAAAGGTAGAGTTTCAAAAGGCAAGTTTCATTTCTAAGAGTGAAGAAGAAGAGGGAAGCAGCCCATCTTGGCTCCCCCTTTCACAGGGAACCAGGGAGCAAACCATCAAAAGTTTCCATAAAGTTTTTTTAAAAAACAACTCAGCAATCCCCTCTTGCAATTGTGATGTAAATCTCACATAGATAGTACAAGTGATTGATTCAACTTTTTACTCTCTCTCTCCATTCTGAGGTTGAGAGATAGTCCAAATGCCGCTTTACCCGAGGGGGGTGAAAGGAAAGAACCCCCCCTCCAATCTTCCAACTTCAAATAGATTGAATCCACAACTTATGAAAAGCTGCTGCTCATCAATTACATGGTGCTAAAAGAGATTGAAGCAAACCTCTCACCTCCAGCACTTCTGCCGCGACTTCTAATTGATCATTTCCTTCCTGAATCCATTTGGCGAAGGCGAAGGCAGCCGACAGCTGCACTATGCACCCCCCTTCACTCCCCGGCTCCTGAGGTGAGGCTGGAAACCCCCCCTCCAACGGCTGCCACCGCTGCTTCCGGGGGTTCCAGCAAGCCGCCCTATGGCAGGTGGTCCCTCCAAGACCGCCTGTGCTCCTAAAAGGAGCCCACCGGAGAGACGAGCATCGGACGACAACGTCTGTCGCCTTTGGGGACCGGAAGTGATCTCGTTCCGCTCAAACTTTTGAGGGCCAAAATGAAGCCACCTTACTTGGCTTTGTTGTTTGTTGGCCAAAATGTAGAATTTTTTGGTGTCCAATCACACTTGGCCAAGAGAGAGATGTGTTTCCCGTGAAGAAACTTGCTTACATACAAATGACAAAGTGATGGGTTATTGATCATAGTTGCAAACATAAGTTTATCAACAAGTGATAAATCGTAGAGACCAATAGAAGAGGGTAGGAAAAATTAGAAGATGAGAAATATGAAGATGAGGAGAATAATAACACTACAGCCCTACTATGTGGGTAAATATCTTTAGGCCTAAGACAGTGCTGTGAGAATTGGTGTTCAGCAGAATGATGGCATGGGGGATCTTTGTCTCTATTTCTTTTGGCATCCAATGCTCTATAACGGTGTGCAGACTAAGTCATTGTTGGTACATGTTTCTGATAGTAGCTGACCCACCAGCAGAGTGTCAAGCTCTGAGTCTCTCCACATTCACACAGTGTGGGGTTAGTCACTAAGAGACTCACATGAGGATACTGGTTTTACATTTAAGCACTCTGACTCACGCCCAATTCAGAGTCCTTCAAGTAGTATAAGGGGGGTTGGATCCTTAATCCCTCCCTGAATTGGCCTGGAAACATACTACGGACAATGGTATTGAATGCCACCAAGAGGTCAAGGAGAGTAAGGATGGATGTTCCACTTAATCCCACTCGGGTTGTGTAATGGTGCTCCCATGCATCCTTTTGCAAATTTTGGGTGTGAAAAGGGCCGTGTGACATCAAAGGAGACTGTGGTTTGATCTTCATTTATTCTGTGGCCTTTGATTCTTTGGAGGCACCGTAGTGGGGAGTTGATGGAGTATTTGCTTCCCTCTCTCTGATGACCATCCTCTTTTTATCAGTTCTTTTGCAATATCATAGGTTGGGGTCCCTGCTAATGATACCCATCTGAGGCTGGCATAATGGCGACAGTCCCAATTGTCCTTGTCAGCCTGACTTCAGGAAAAAGGCGGAACCCCTTCTGCCTCTGTAGCAGAACTTGCAGAGTACAGAATGAGTTGGAAGAGTCAATGATGAGAACAATGCTTCTTCATTCTTTTGGGTCTGTGGATGGCTTTACAATAGACATGTGTTCCTATTTTGCCTTCACTGCCTCTCTTGATGTATCAAGGAAGGCTTAGAATGCCTTTCTTCATCTCCAGTGAATTTTATTCCTTTGAAGGAACGGTTGGGATTGTTGACGAGAGCTCCATGTTCTTCATTAATTGGCCCCCTTTTAATATTACAACGGTGTTGTCCATGTACTGGATCCACATGTTGGGTTGTACGCGTGGGGTTGCTATAGATTCCAGGCATCGCATTGCAGTCTCAAGTACGAGTCCTGGAGGCCAGGATCCCATGGGGGTCCCTCTGATGTATTGGTGTATTTGTCCTGCACAATGGAATAAGGCCATGAACTCAAGGTTGACAAGGTCCATGATTCTGGGTATCTTAACCGTAGTGTATTTGGTTAAGCCAGCCGTAGTTGTAATTATGCTGCCATGGATTCTTTTGCCAATCCTGGATGTGAAAAGGGGCCACGTGCCATGAAATCAGATGGTGGGTTTCATCTTCTTTTATTCTGTGGCCTTTGATTCTTTGGAGGCACCGTAGTGGGGAGTTGATGGAGTATTTGCTTCCCTCTCTCAGATGACCATCCTCTCTCTATCAGTTCTTTTGCAATATCATAGGTTGGGGTCCCTGCTAATGATACCCATCCGAGGCTGGCATAATGGAGACAGTCGCAACTCTTCTTGTGAGCCCGACTTCAGGAAAAGGGCTTCCCAAGAAGCTCCTGGCTCTGCTGTCCAGCCCCTTCCAGTTCCCTCGGTCACTGCCCCTCCGCCCTGTTGCAGAACTTGCAAAATGCAGAGTACAGAATGAGTTGGAAGAGTCCTTGGAGATCCAGCTCTTATATATACAAAATGCAGCTCCTCCTCCTCTTCTGTTAAATCTTTCTTCTGAACAGTTTTAATCCTTCTCACACCTTGTTCCACATCTGCATTTCATCCCACCAAGTTTCAGTGATGCCAACAATATAATTTTATTTATAAAACTTACAAGTCTTTTATCTATAAAATTTACAAGTCTTCCATCTTACCTCAAGGATAATTTATTTACAAAATGGACCGGCCCACCTATCTCACTTCGGAAACTCTGAGAGGATTAGAAGCATAAAAGATAAAATGATATTAATTAAAAAAATAAACAAGTTAATGCAAAACTAAAAACAAATAGGAGCAGAATGGGGTTAGGGGTGGGGAAATGGGATTCTTTGCCAATCAATCAGCTGCCCCATTGGGGGTATCAAGCTAACTGGCAGAGCCAGGCCTTTAGGATCTTATGGAAGAAGTCTGAGTGCGCACTTCAGGTTGTATGTGGGGGAGTTGATGTGGATAGCTTTTCAATGGACTTTTGTTTCTACCTTGCCATCACCGCCTCTATTGATGGAGTATATCTAGGAATGCTTAGAATGCCTTTCTTCATCTCTTGTGAATGTTACTTCTTTGAAATTGGCCAATGTTGCCGAGAGCTTCGTATTCTTTAGTTGGCCCCTTTTTAATATGACAGTGGTGTTGTCCATGTACTGGATCCTCATGTTGGGTTGTACGCGTGGGATTGCTATAGATTCCAGGCATCGCATTGCAGTCTCAAGTACGAGTCCTGGAGGCCAGGATCCCATGGGGGTCCCTCTGATGTATTGGTGTATTTGTCCCGCACAATGGAATAAGGCCGTGAACTCAAGGTTGACAAGGTCCATGATTCTGGGTATCTTAACCATAGTGAATTTGGTTAAGCCAGCCGTAGCTGTAATTATGCTGCCATGGATTCTTTTGCCAATCCTGGATGTGAAAAGGGGCCACGTGCCATGAAATCAGATGGTGGATTTCATCTTCTTTTATTCTGTGGCCTTTGATTCTTTGGAGGCACCGTAGTGGGGAGTTGATGGAGTATTTGCTTCCCTCTCTCAGATGACCATCCTCTCTCTATCAGTTCTTTTGCAATATCATAGGTTGGGGTCCCTGCTAATGATACCCATCCGAGGCTGGCATAATGGAGACAGTCGCAACTCTTCTTGTGAGCCCGACTTCAGGAAAAGGGCTTCCCAAGAAGCTCCTGGCTCTGCTGTCCAGCCCCTTCCAGTTCCCCCGGTCACTGCCCCTCCGCCCTGTTGCAGAACTTGCAAAATGCAGAGTACAGAATGAGTTGGAAGAGTCCTTGGAGATCCAGCTCTTATATATACAAAATGCGGCTGCTCCTCCTCTTCTGTTAAATCTTTCTTCTGAACAGTTTTAATCCTTCTCACACCTTGTTCCACATCTGCATTTCATCCCACCAAGTTTCAGTGATGGGAACAATGCCAACTTGTGTATTTATGAATTGTATAGGGGGCCCATTTTCCCACAAGGTACCTCTGGGCATCTCACAATCATAAAAAATAGAATGAGATAAATAAGTTGATAGAAAATCCGAAAGAACTGGATGAGTGGACAGGTGAGATCCATTGTTAATCAGACATCCACCACATCCACTGTGAGTTTGCCCCATTGGAGTGCCAAACTAATGGTAGTGCCAAGTTTTTAGGCTCTTCCGCAAGGTTGGTAGGGTTGGGCCCACTCCCTCGTTCCTCTGCCCTGATGGGCTACGATTTTAAGTTCCCCTGTTTGCTCCTCATACTTTGAGCGTCTGAGTCCTTTTTCAGTGGCCTCACTTTTGTTTCTGCACCTCCTGTTTTATACCAGCGTTCCCCCTTCTTTCTTTCCACCCCATTGGTTGCCCTCAGATTTATGCTTGGATTAAACTCCTCTACGTAAGCTGTTCGTCGCACTCTGGGTTCCTCAGGCCTGTTGGTGAAACCCAAGTCTTCATGGTGTCATGGAAGTGTGTATTTGGTTCTTTCTCTGAGATGTCCAAGATACTTTTTTAAATTGGTTGCTTTGTGTTATCACATGGTGTTCCCTACTAACGATGTCCTTTGAGGTCTGCTGCTTTGAGTTGGTTTTGGTTCTAGTTCTATCTGCTGTGACTTTCCTTTCCTTGAGTTTTCGTGACTCTCCCCATCAACTCCTGTGGGTTTTAAAAGCTGCTTCTAAGTCACAAGAATTCTTTAACCGCTTAGCCTCACCTGTGTGTTGTGGCCGGGGTCTTCCCTGGGGAGGAAAGGACCTCTATCCTGTACGAGCCAAAAAGAGTGCTGTGAAAATATCTACGGACCCCTCTCATCCTGGACATTAATTGTGTCAACTTCTACCCTCAAAATGACAATATAGGGCACTGCACACTAGAACAGCAAGACACAAGGACAGCTTTTTCCAGAAATCCATCACTCTGCTTAACAACTAATTCCCACACCACTGTCAAATAATTTACTAAGTCTGCATTACTATTATTCTCATCCTTCCTAGTAGCTGTTTCTTCCCACCTATGACCATAACCATGCTGTTTGTATCTTTCAATTTATATTGTTTTATTTGTTTTATACCAGAATTCCCCTTCTTTCCTGCCACTCCATTGATTGTCCTGAGATTGATGCTTGGATTAAACTCCTAAAAGTTTGCTTCCCTCCTTCCCTCTAATGGTTTAGCTTAAAACCCTTCTGATAAGGTGAGCCAGTTGGTTTCCAAAGACATGCCTCCTGCTTATCTAGCCGGAAGCCCCTCATGTAGGTACTGTAGATTGTGGTCCAAGAATCAAAGGTCTTTGGATGGTAACCATCTCCTAAATCAGCGGTTTACTTCAAAGGTTCCGTGTTCCCTCATTGGGTGCCCACCTTTCTTTTTTTAAAAAAATATTTTATTAACAAACACATAAAATACACACACAAAAAACTTAGACGTACAACACATTTACACAGTGCAATACAAACAGGAGCTTCCTGTTCTTTCTAGTAGCAATTATCAACCGATAGCGCTCACCTGATACTATTTCCCCTTCAATTGTGTTTCATTTGAGGGGTGCCCACCTTTCATTGGGAGCACGGAAGAAACCACCCCCTGTACCTCCACCTCTTTTGATTTTCAAGTGCTGCTACTCGTGTGGTCTCTCAGTACGGTCTTCAGCCTCTTCGCCTCCTTTGTCCCCGCCTGAAAGAGGAAAAAGGGGCGATAATCTCTGGACTTAATTATTTTAGTAAGCCAATCAGTCACATCTTTGATCTTTGCTCTTGGGAGACAGCAAACTGTCTTTAGATTGGTTCACAAATGGATGGTTCAGTGGCGAGTCTCCTATCACCAAGGCATGCTATTTTTCTTTATTTTTTCCCCCAAATCCTGGTCTACCCTTTTTCTCTAATTGGTGCACTTGGTGATGGGCCTTCTGGAGCCGTCGGCTGCCTTTCCTTCAATGGGAAGTCATGAGATGGGCTGCTATGCTCCAACAATCTAGAGCTGGACTAGTTTGGACGGGGTTTGATTTGGAATAAGATTTACTCTCACCAATGAAGGCAAATTTATGGGGCCAGTCGCTGGGACTACAAATTTAGCCTTCTGAATTTGCTATTGAACTTCCCAGTTTAATAGCAAAGCCTCCCGTAAAGTGTCTTCTAAAATACCCCTGCATTTTAGTTCCCTTGTACTATAAAAAAGTGTGCCATCCCAACAATAAATCATGTCCTTCTACAGTCAGTTATCTGGAATTCCTTAATGTTATCCACTCCTTAACCCACGTCAAACTTGTTGCCTGACGATATAATTCCCAGTTAGGCAGGCCCAATCCTCCTCTTATTCTAGCATCTTGTAACAATTTTAATTTTATTCTTGCTTTTTCCCCCTGCCAAATGTATTTCAGCACTATTTTATTTAAATCGTCGAAGTAATCTTTCCCTAATCTAATTGGAATTGTCTGGAACAAATAAAAAATTCTGGGTAAGATGTTGATTGTAGATATTCTCCCTATCATTGATAGTTGTAGATTTTCCCATTTCTTCGGATCCATCGCAATTTGCTGTTTAAGTTTATGGTAGTGGGGAGTTGATGGAGTATTTGCTTCCCTCTCTCTGATGACCATCCTCTTTTTATCAGTTCTTTTGCAATATCATAGGTTGGGGTCCCTGCTAATGATACCCATCTGAGGCTGGCATTATGGCGACAGTCCCAATTGTCCTTGTCAGCCTGACTTCAGGAAAAAGGCGGAACCCCTTCTGCCTCCATAGCAGAACTTGCAGAGTACAGAATGAGTTGGAAGAGTCAATGATGAGAACAATGCTTCTTCATTCTTTTGGGTCTGTGGATGGCTTTACAATAGACATGTGTTCCTATTTTGCCTTCACTGCCTCTCTTGATGTATCAAGGAAGGCTTAGAATGCCTTTCTTCATCTCCAGTGAATTTTATTCCTTTGAAGGAACGGTTGGGATTGTTGACGAGAGCTCCATGTTCTTCATTAATTGGCCCCCTTTTAATATTACAACGGTGTTGTCCATGTACGGATCCATGTTGGGTTGTACGCGTGGGAGTGATATAGGTTCCAGGCATCGCATTAAGGTCCCAGCTATGAGTCCTGGAAGCCATCCTCTGGTTGATTGATTGACTTGTCCCTCACACTGAAAGAAGGTTGTGAGTTGCAGGATTCATTCTGGGACAGTCGCTGGGACTAGAGGTTTAGTCTTCTGAGCTTTTGGATTCATGCTTGAGCCCATCCTTGGGGACCTTCTCCCTAGCAGAGTGTGTGCTGTTCTGTGGGTGGCATTTACAGTGTCCGTTGCATGTGGCTTTTTGGACGTTGGTTGGGGTGTGTCAAAGTCTGCCTTTTAAGTCATTAGCTTTGGCTGCCTTGTCTGGCCCAGCCCTCGCCTTCTAAGTACTGGTGGTAAGTCAGCACTCCTGTTGACTGACAACGGAGTCCCTTTCCCAGCTTCAATCACTCCCCTGGTTGCTTTCATCCAGCACTCTGAGTAGCTGCGAAATTGTGTCTTCGTTCATTGCTGCGGTTGCAATTGTTTGGGTCTCCTCCTCTGACCGCCCGCTTTTGTTCTTGCAATCTGGTGGTAGGTTTCCTCCTTGTCTGTCCCATGTGGCCACCCATGCAGGGGGGATTTGGTAGATTACACTGGAAGTTTTTGACACCTGCAAGCGATCTTTACAATGCCTTTTTGTTTGAGTTGGCCAAGATCAACATTCAGTTGGGCGACCATTGTTCTCCTCCGGAGAGTAAATATTTGATGCCATGGAGAAAAGGCCGTTCTTTGGTTCTCCTGGATGATCCTTGCCAGAAAGTCCATCTAAATGGTTTAGATAATTCACAGCAGAATCTAACCTCTTGAATTGAGTTTGACAAAGGTTGGCTTCTACATAGACAGTGATCTTGAGGAAGCTCTTGGTCACAGCAGAAGAGGGCAAGTATTTCCAGGAAACAGATTCCAAGTCATTAGATAAATTCTTAGTCAGAGAAACAACTTTATTCTGCAAAGCAATGCAATCCAGACAAATGTTGAAGTTGTTTTCAAAATGTTTGTCCAGTCATTAAGCAATCAAATGTGTCATGTGGTCACCTTGAATGGCAAGAATCCTGTCTATTTTTTAACATTTATTATGAAATTTTGTCACCCATCTCCTGTGCAACGTCTCTGCAGCATCAAAATATGTTAAAATTATCAAATGTAAAATGACAAAGCAGAGAAAAGCACTGAGACGTGACGGTGAAGGAGAGAGCCAGAGCCCTGGAGGGTGGGGAGATGGGATTAGTTTTTCATTAATCAACTACCCCTAGTATGAAGCTACCCTGCCATTCTGGCAGACCCAGCTCCTAAGGCTCCTAAGGAGCTCTCAGGAGGGTGGGATCCAGTGGCACCTCTAAGGGGGCAAGACGTTCCAAAGGGCAGGAGCCATGGCAGACAAAGCCTCTTCTCATGGACCCTCCCTCACCAGCCAAAATTCCTTGACTGATGGGATTTGTAGTAGGCTCCTATACAGCCAGGTTGGGCAGGCCATTCCCATGAAGCATGGGATAGTGGAACATAATTCTTTCATTGGCCAAGTGTGTTTGACCACACAGGGTATAATGTCTCTGGTGCAGAAGCTCATACAAGCAACAAGGGATAACATCATGAGGTTGAAATGGTGCCTCAAGCAGTCTAGACCCCTGCTAGGCAGCTCATGAGAAGCCACACCGCTGACCCTTTCTCCTTCCTCTTCCTCTGTCCTTCCTCGGGGGGTCAATCACCAAGCAAAGACTAAAATGGATTGACATTGTTGATGGCTCCATGCGTCTCCTCTAGTTGCTGTTCCTCTATTTTGACAAAGGGGTCACCTAGGCCCAGATCCGTACAGGGCTGTATGCCTTGGAAAGCATTTACGTAACTCTTTTTTTAAAGAAAGTTTTTATTTTTAGACAAGCATAGACAAACAAAACATAGAACATAAAGCCATCTTCCATTACAAACAGCGTGTCGATTGGTTACAAGGTTTTTGTACCTCCTTTCACTTACAATTTATATGAAATCACATATTATCAAATCAAATATATTTGTATACATTATTATCATTGTACCTCATTTATTTGACTGTAACTACTATTCCTTCATTTTTAATGAGATATTCTAGGTATTGGATTCATTTATGTTATAACAATTCATTACATCTTCTTAAATCTATCCAATACTAATATATCTTTGTTATATTCTGTATCATTCTATTATTCTTGTATTTATAACATTCTCTAACATCTTTCATTTCCATGGTTTTTTATCTAACCACTGATAAAATAAATCGTGTTGGGAAAGCTCCCCGTTGGGAGAGCGAGTGCGTTCAGAGAAGAGTTGTGAGAGTGGTGTTGGAGAACACACAAACCAGCATACAGAGACACTGCAGTTTAAATAGGTTTTTACTTTCATGGAAATAGAGGTATCAGAGTCCATCAAACAGTCCAAGTCATACACGGATAAGACAGTCAGTCATCAACGTCTTTCAGTTAAGGGATAATCCAAATAACACAGTCCATAATCATATAAACAGTCCGGTACACAAAGTTTGCTAGCAGTTGCAAAACTTACAATAGCTCACGCTGATCACTATACGGCATTTCTAACAGCCAGCTTCCAAAAACCCTCAGAGCAGATCAGCATATAACAGGGATTCTGGCTCCATCTTATGGCCGATTGAGGAAACAGCAGCCAATCACATGTACAGCATGATTTAAAGAAACAGGTACAGCATTGTTATATGATGTATATATTGCCAACCCAACCGTAAGATTATATTCCTAACATTCTCCCCTTTGGGTAGGACAATATATAAATCTCACAATCTTAAGCCGTATTCCTCGCAACAACGTTTATGCTTTATATTACCTTGGGCCTTAGTAAAATGATCTGCAATGTTATGTTCAGACATGCAGTACTTCAATGACACTAATTTACCATTCACACTTTGCCTTACATTTAGATATCTTAGATCAGTGTGTTTTGATCTAGTTTTTACAGCAAGACTGGATGCCATCTGAATTGCTGCTTGATTGTCTTCATAAACAACAATAGACACTTGTATGTCAATCCCCATATCAAGTAGGAGTTGTTTATAACAAACCAAATCTGTACATAATAATGACAAACATGAGAATTCAGCCTCCATTGTTGATAGACTTAAATGTTTTTGTCTAATAAATCGCCATCCAATTAATGCTTTCCCCAGGAATACAATAAATCCTGATGTTGATTTCCGCGTAGACACATCTGTAGCAAAACTTGCATCAGCATAGGCAGTTAAGCTCAGATCATCTTTAGGTTCCAAATGCATAATGCATCGTTTGCTTAAGATATCTTAATATCCTCTTAGCAGCTTGCCTTTCAGTAGGTTCAGTATTAAACCTGGCTTATTGATTTACACTACATGCTATGTCGGGCCTTGACCAATTACTCAGATACGATAAGCTACCAATTAATGATTGATAAATACCTTTATCAAATACAGGGCCTTTTACATCATCGTGGCTAAATTCTAGACCCATTGGAGTTTTTGCTGGTTTACACAGTTCCATCCTAAACGCTCTGAGTAGCTGGTTAATCTTCTCGGTTTGTGAGATTTTGTATCCTCCCCTAGTTTTATCTATTTGTAAACCAAGATTTATTGTGTCTTACACTTCTTGCCCTGCCCTCAGGTGCTGTGGGGAGTAGTTTTTCAACCTCCAGCAATCAGTTTTACTATCAGTTTTGAATCCTGGAGGCTTCTGTAAATATATAGTATGTTGCAACGGTGCAAGCAGATATGCTGTCTCCACATGATTAACTATATATTCATTCTTAGCTGCCCATACCAATGCTGCACGTAACGTTGTAGCCTTTAAACTAGGTGCAAAGACCTCATTATAGTTATTGGCTGACTGAGCAAACCCTTGTGCAACTAACCTGGCTTTATGAGTTACAGTCCCATCTGCACTATTTTTAATTTTGAAAATCCATTTACAACCAATGGTATGTTTACCTGGTGGTAACTTTACATTTTCATATACTTCTAACTTTTGCAATGAATTTAATTCCTTTTCCATTGCATCTTTCCAAGCTTTCTGTTCCTCAGTTGGATATAGAGTTAATTCTTGGTAATTAGCAGGAACCTTATTTGCCTGACATACTATAGACGCCTGATACCTGTCAGGTGGTCTCGTTACACGGGTTGAACGTCTAGGTATTTCAGGACTCACCAGTGGATTCTCCTGTATAACCTGCTCTTGTTTGTCTGGTTCGTCCTTCTGTACTTCTTCCTTAATTTCTTTTATTACTGGTTTTCCTACCTCATCATTGGGGACTACTTGGGTGTCGATAATTACATTATCATTTGTTTCTAATTTATTCCACCCCACGTGTTCCATAAACCTAGCACTGGCACCACAGTGAACCTTAGCGCTGCCTTTCTCCCAAAACCTGAATGATCCATGGTTAGCCTCATATCCACAAAAAACAACTGTCCAGCTCTTTGTTCCCCTTTCAGTCTCACTTGTGGTGGTATATGCAGCCATGCTGGGGCTCTGAATGTATGTAGGTAACTCAGATCTGGTTTTCTGCCATGCCACCTAGTGAATGGCAATTCACCGGTTGTAGTATTCACCCCATTATTTAAAACGTGGTTGCTACACATCACAGCTTCACCCCACAGTGTTCCGGCAAACCTGAATCAGCTATCATGGTTCGAGCCATGGCCTGTAATGCCACATCTTATAAAATTGTTTATCTTCCTGTTCTCTAATTTCATATGTCAATTTACTCGTTTCAGCACATTCCATTATTTTGTAAATAACTTCCTCCTGCATTGGTATTTTCTTATTTTTCCAATTTTTAGCAAATACAATTCTAGCTGCTGTTAACACATTTACAATCAAATATTTCAATTCGCTAATTAATATTTTACTTCTGCTGCAGAACTTGCAAAATGCAGAGTACAGAATGAGTTGGAAGAGTCCTTGGAGATCCAGCTGTCTCTTATATATACAAAATGCAGCTCCACCTCCTCTTCTGTTAAATCTTTCTTCTGAACAGTTTTAATCCTTCTCACACCTTGTTCCAAGCCTGAGTTTCATCCCACCAAGTTTCAGTGATGCCAACAATATAATTTTATTTATAAAACTTACAAGTCTTTTATCTATAAAATTTACAAGTCTTCCATCTTACCTCAAGGATAATTTATTTACAAAATGGATAGGCCCACCTATCTCACTTCGAAAACTCTGAGAGGATTAGAAGCATAAAAGATAAAATGATATCAATTAAAAAAATAAACAAGTTAATGCAAAATTAAAAACAAACAGGAGCAGAATGGGGTTAGGGGTGGGGAAATGGGATTCTCTGCCAATCAATCAGCTGCCCCATTGGGGGTATCAAGCTAACTGGCAGAGCCAGGCCTTTAGGCTCTTATGGAAGATCAGTGGTTTTGGGGCCCACCTCACATCTCCCATGCTAGGACGTCAAGTGTGGGTGCACACTTCAGGTTGTATGTGGGGGAGTTGATGTGGATAGCTTTGCAATGGACTTTTGTTTCTACCTTGCCATCACTGCCTCTGTTGATGGAGTATATCTAGGAAAGCTTAGAATGCCTTTCTTCATCTCTTGTGAATGTTACTCCTTTGAAATTGCCAATGTTGCCGAGAGCTTCATATTCTTTAGTTGGCCCCTTTTTAATATGACAGTGGTGTTGTCCATGTACTGGATCCTCATGTTGGGTTGTACGTGTGGGATTGCTATAGATTCCAGGCATCGCATTGCAGTCTCAAGTACGAGTCCTGGAGGCCAGGATCCCATGGGGGTCCCTCTGATGTATTGGTGTATTTGTCCCGCACAATGGAATAAGGCCGTGAACTCAAGGTTGACAAGGTCCATGATTCTGGGTATCTTAACCGTAGTGTATTTGGTTAAGCCAGCCGTAGCTGTAATTATGCTGCCATGGATTATTTTGCCAATCCTGGATGTGAAAAGGGGCCACGTGCCATGAAATCAGATGGTGGGTTTTATCTTCTTTTATTCTGTGGCCTTTGATTCTTTGGAGGCACCGTAGTGGGGAGTTGATGGAGAATTTGCTCCCCTCTCTCAGATGACCATCCTCTCTCTATCAGTTCTTTTGCAATATCATAGGTTGGGGTCCCTGCTAATGATACCCATCCGAGGCTGGCATAATGGAGACAGTCGCAACTCTTCTTGTGAGCCCGACTTCAGGAAAAGGGCTTCCCAAGAAGCTCCTGGCTCTGCTGTCCAGCCCCTTCCAGTTCCCTTGGTCACTGCCCCTCCGCCCTGTTGCAGAACTTGCAAAATGCAGAGTACAGAATGAGTTGGAAGAGTCCTTGGAGATCCAGCTCTTATATATACAAAATGCAGCTCCTCCTCCTCTTCTGTTAAATCTTTCTTCTGAACAGTTTTAATCCTTCTCACACCTTGTTCCACATCTGCATTTCATCCCACCAAGTTTCAGTGATGCCAACAATATAATTTTATTTATAAAACTTACAAGTCTTTTATCTATAAAATTTACAAGTCTTCCATCTTACCTCAAGGATAATTTATTTACAAAATGGACCGGCCCACCTATCTCACTTCGGAAACTCTGAGAGGATTAGAAGCATAAAAGATAAAATGATATTAATTAAAAAAATAAACAAGTTAATGCAAAACTAAAAACAAATAGGAGCAGAATGGGGTTAGGGGTGGGGAAATGGGATTCTTTGCCAATCAATCAGCTGCCCCATTGGGGGTATCAAGCTAACTGGCAGAGCCAGGCCTTTAGGATCTTATGGAAGAAGTCTGAGTGCGCACTTCAGGTTGTATGTGGGGGAGTTGATGTGGATAGCTTTGCAATGGACTTTTGTTTCTACCTTGCCATCACCGCCTCTGTTGATGGAGTATATCTAGGAATGCTTAGAATGCCTTTCTTCATCTCTTGTGAATGTTACTTCTTTGAAATTGCCAATGTTGCCGAGAGCTTCGTATTCTTTAGTTGGCCCCTTTTTAATATGACAGTGGTGTTGTCCATGTACTGGATCCTCATGTTGGGTTGTACGCGTGGGATTGCTATAGATTCCAGGCATCGCATTGCAGTCTCAAGTACGAGTCCTGGAGGCCAGGATCCCATGGGGGTCCCTCTGATGTATTGGTGTATTTGTCCCGCACAATGGAATAAGGCCGTGAACTCAAGGTTGACAAGGTCCATGATTCTGGGTATCTTAACCGTAGTGTATTTGGTTAAGCCAGCCGTAGCTGTAATTATGCTGCCATGGATTCTTTTGCCAATCCTGGATGTGAAAAGGGGCCACGTGCCATGAAATCAGATGGTGGGTTTCATCTTCTTTTATTCTGTGGCCTTTGATTTTTTGGAGGCACCGTAGTGGGGAGTTGATGGAGTATTTGCTTCCCTCTCTCAGATGACCATCCTCTATCAGTTCTTTTGCAATATCATAGGTTGGGGTCCCTGCTAATGATACCCATCCGAGGCTGGCATAATGGAGACAGTCGCAACTCTTCTTGTGAGCCCGACTTCAGGAAAAGGGCTTCCCAAGAAGCTCCTGGCTCTGCTGTCCAGCCCCTTCCAGTTCCCTCGGTCACTGCCCCTCCGCCCTGTTGCAGAACTTGCAAAATGCAGAGTACAGAATGAGTTGGAAGAGTCCTTGGCGATCCAGCTGTCTTTTATATATACAAAATGCAGCTCCTCCTCCTCTTCTGTTAAATCTTTCTTCTGAACAGATTAAAGCCTTCTCACATCTTGTTCCACATCTGCATTTCATCCCACCGAGTTTCAGTGATGGGAACAATGCCAACTTATATATTTATGAATTGTATAGGGGGCCCATTTTACCACAAGGTAACTCTGAGCATCTCACAATCATAAAAAATAGAATGAGATAAATCAGTTGATAGAAAATCCGAAATAACTGGGGAGAGCAGGAGAGGATGGGTGGACAGGTGAGATCCGTTGTTAATCAGACATCCGCCACATCCACTGTGATGCTGCCCCATTGGGGGTGCCAAACTAACAGCTGTGCCAGGTTTTTAGGCTCTTCTGCCGGGTCTGGAGGGTTGGGCCCGCTCCCTCGTTCCTCTGCCCTGATGGGCTACGATTTTAAGTTCCCCTGTTTGCTCCTCATACTTTGAGCATCTGAGTCCTTTTTCAGTGGCCTCACTTTTGCTTTCTGCACCTCCTGTTTTATACCAGAGTTCCCCCTTCTTTCTTTCCACCCCATTGGTTGCCCTCAGATTTATGCTTGGATTAAACTCCTCTACGTAAGCCGTTCGTCGCACTCTGGGTTCCTCAGGCCTGTTGGTGAAACCCAAGTCTTCATGGTGTCACGGAAGTGTGTATTTGGTTCTTTCTCTGAGATGTCCAAGATACTTTTTTAAATTGGTTGCTTTGCGTTATCACATGTTGTGTTCCCTACTAACAATGTCCTTTGAGGTCTGCTGCTTTGAGTTGGTTTTGGTTCTAGTTCTATCTGCTGTGACTTTCCTTTCCTTGTGTTTTCGTGACTCTCCCCATCAACTCCTGTGGGTTTTAAAAGCTGCTTCTAAGTCACAAAAGAATTTTTTAACCGCTTAGCCTCACCTGTGTCTTGTGGTCGGGGTCTTCCCTGGGGAGGGGATTGTGGTTCTACAACTGGACCTGTTGACAAACCCATCCTACCTCCTTTTTCCTGGGGATCAGCTTGAGCCGTGTGGTTTGTGGGTTTTGCCTTCCTTATTTCAGCTTGTCTCCAAGATGTAACCTTGATGGTTGTGGTCAGCATTTTTGTGTCTTGTGGGTCATGCTTTGTTTCCACTTGCTCTTTGAGGGGGGATCTCTGGCGTGCTGGCCTTTGTTTAGTCTGAGTTGAGC
This sequence comes from Natrix helvetica, assembly GCF_964273705.1. Lineage (NCBI taxonomy): Eukaryota > Metazoa > Chordata > Lepidosauria > Squamata > Natricidae > Natrix > Natrix helvetica. The sequence continues at coordinate 1,293,704 of NC_138551.1, read as the reverse complement.
ATCAGGATAATGAGCAGCGTTGTTTGTTTGGCTCCCTGGAATTATAGCCCATCCAGCTGTGTGGTTTATTGTTGCTCACGGTTGGCTTGGCGGCTTCTCGATCTGGGCGGGAGGAGAAAGGAAAGGTGCTTTGCCAGCTGCTGACTGGCTGTAGCCTCTCAGCATGGGCTTTGGAGTGATGACACTGCTGGGCTCGGCTTCAGTTTATCTGCAGCTTTTCCAAAATCCAAGCCTCCACCTCCCATCACCCTCAGTTGCTTGTTGAGCTCATGGCTGCAAATACTTCCTTATGACTCTGTCACCAATTGCAAAGATAGGTATAAATGTTTGAAATGAAATAGAAGGAGAATAAAGCCACCTGTCTCTCAGTCAACTCCCAACAAGAGTTTTTTAAAAACGTACAAAATCATCTGAAACACTATAAAATGCAACCTGTTAAAACGTAACACATTAAAGAGCACAAAGAACTTCTAATGTGCAATTATCCAATTTTACTCCATTCCCTTCCAGCCCTGATGGTTTCAACAACTTTGGCCAATAAAATGTCGGCAGCCAAACAACCAAACTCGGAAAGCCCTTAAAGGACCCCACAATCCTCCTCTCCACACACCCTGTTCCCTCCTAGCAATGATGAGGTTACTTAGTTTGGTAAAGAAATGTCAGCGAGAAAACAAGCAGAGCATTGTGGATCCCACTGTCCAATGTTACCCTCATGCTTGAGAGTCTCAAAACTTTATGGAAATTTTAAAAAAAGGGGAGAGCTGCTGAACTTCAGGGGGACAGGAGTTGCCACAGAAAAGGCACATTTTTCCAGGTCTCTTCAGATGGCGCAGTATTTAGGGGAAGGGACTAGGAACATCCCATCCAATCTGACTTCCTTGACGTCCTTTGGGAAAGGCGATCACCACAGGTAGCCTGGTCCTGTACCACAGAGGGCTGTAGAGGTGACAACAGCACCTAGAATTGCACCCGGAAAGCAACTGGAATCCAACGCAGCTCGTACAGCAGACGGGCTTTGTGGGCAAACCTCGAGACCCCTATTACTGTGTGCCCTGTGGCATTCTGGGCCAGTTGAAGTTTATGGGTAGCCTTCAAGGGCAGCCCCATGTAGGAAGCATTATGGTAATCCAGTCAGAGGTGATCAAGGCACGGGGTCCTTCAGGAAACTTCTGCCTCACGACTCAAAGCTCCTTCCAAATGCAGCTACACACTCACACACCCTCTCGGTGTGTTCCATGTCAACCTCCACAGTTAAATCTCTTTACTGCGATTCTCCCCTGGAGTAAAAACATTTGTTTGCTCGAGCCAAAGATTTACAAAGCCAAATCAGTAGAGACATAAGGTCACGGTTAGTCAGCAACCTGGGTCATAAATAACTAGATTCCAAGTGTTACAATAGAGAAGCCAAACATTGGAGTCACTATTAACAAGAGGCCATTTTTCTGATGGGAACTTAATTCCTTTTGCTGCTGAGTAGGCACAGTTCTGGTAAAATCTTGCTGGTGAATTCAGCATCTTGCTGCTTCCTTACAAGTCTGTGATTCTGGTGAGAGGTAGAGAGCCCAGGAGAAATGGGGGGGGGAGGGTTAGGGGGGAAAGTGCCCTTTGTCCTGCAACTGAATCAGAATCCAATGGCATGACACAGGCAGTCCAATAGACCAGGATTGAAGAGCAAGGAGGAGAACTAGGGACAAGAGTCACAAAGTCAAATTCTGAATGGTTGATTCCAATGAAGGCTGAAGGCAAAGCATCTTCATAAATCTCTTCACTGCCATTTCTTACCTAGCAGGGAGCTTCACTGGATAGCATTGTGGTCAGATCTGCCGCCACTTAAACTGCTAAACAGAAACAATCCTTGTCTCCAGCAAGTGTATTGCAGTAACGCATAGCCAGGATTGAGAAGTGTGGTCCAAAATCCTCAATTCACCTTTTCCTTCCCTTAACTGCCTCCAATCGCTGAGACCCCCACCGCCCTGCACCCATGAACAATTAGGGTCAAGGATGTGGTCAGAAGGGTCACTACAAGTGTACGTTGGTATGCAGGTACTTTCCTTTCCCCTGCTGGTTGACCTTGAAGTAGCATCTCAGGGAGATACAGAGGTTACTTTTCGCTTTCCCCCAAGCATCCCTGAGGCTTTGGGCGGGGAAAACAGGCAGTTTCAGGTCAGTGATGAGGAAGAGGACCTGCCTTCTCCACCCGATCGCAGCAGACATGGGATACAAAAGAGGCAGGAGCAGTGAAGGTCATCCTGATTACTTGTGGGGAAGCAGCCTTGCCCCTCTTGATCGGCTGCTCCTTAGCCCAGCAGTCGGAGGGAGATGATGCGAGGAACAACACCTTCATTTCCTTGTTTTGTGTTTTCTGGTTCTTGTGATTCCTGCCTTGCTTTGGACTGGCCCAATGCCTTGATTTTGGATCGTGCCTTGCAAACTCTTGTGAATCCTCTTCCGTTGTAGATTTCATTTTGCTTGGGGGACTTATCTTGGTTGGGAAACGTTCAAGGGCCTTGTGAACTCATTGGACCATTGTTTGGTGGACTAGCGTTGGTTTCCTTCTGGCTGGACTTAACTGGGACAGTTCTGATGAAGGAAATTGATGGGGAGTATTAATGAAACCCCCAAACCGCTGCCCCGCGTGCATGTGAGAAAGTGAGACAACACTACTGGCTTGGCTGAAGCCAGTCAAATGGGGCCCCTCCCCCCCTGGAGAGCAAAAAGAATTGCTTACGCCAACGGATGGTGTCCATTATAGAGCAGGAAATATGGAGTTTCATCTACAGCAATACTCCATACCCTGTTTATCAAATAGTTGGCTGTTTTCATGGATTCCTCCCAATACATTCTTCTCATTCCTGCATCTGCTAGCAGTGGGTATTTCATGGTTTGCATTAAACCATTTCATATTTGATTTTAAATTTTATATTCCTTTCTTTTGCTCCTAACATTCTTAATCTTGACTTCACTAAGGTGCCGTGATAGGGTTTGATCTTCAAATTTTCGTTTCTCGCATTTGGGGACTTCCTGGCTTTTGTAAATCCAATAATCATATCTCTGTGCTTATTTGTCTTTGGACTTTAACCTTTCATCTCTATTTTGTTTTCCAGGATTTCCACCCAGGTTAGAATTTGTTGTAGCTCTTGGTCCATTCAGTCTATACGTTTCCCCAAACTATTCCACTTTGGCCCTTCCGTTTTGTCTTCAATATCCTTTTTGAATAATGCATAGGTAGATGACATTGCCATCAGTGGAGCTGTAAGTTTCGTTCCATTTCTTCAAACGTCCTTTGAAGTATCTCCATTGCAATATCTTTATCTGGCATTTTTATAAACACCACTGCTAATCACATTCAAACGTTCTTAAAGAACAGGTTTTTTTCTTCTTTTTTCTCTTCCACCTGAGGTCTTTAGTCATCTTTGGTGTCTCATTTCTATATCAAAAGCCTCAAATTTCTTGCTTAAAAAAATCAGTCCAACGTCCCTTTCTAGAAAAAATTAAATAATTTCTGCTCCGGCAAAGATGCAGCAGCACCAATTTCATTTAGGTGTGTTCCTTTCCCTCTGTTTTAGAAGGTGAAGTTTTAATTACTATTATTAAATTTCTAGCCATCCATTTCATCCCCAAGTGACTCTGGGCTGACGTTTTCCATATTGGGGGGTGAAACAGAATAAGTCCCGGGACCCATTGAAAAACTGACCTCATCAAGATAAAGTCCCTATTTTCACTAGGAAAGATGACATTAGAAGTGACATTACTGTCACTTCCCACTGTCGTTTTAAGGAACAATTGTTGCGTTTGTGATGACAATGGTTGGATTTCTTACTGCACACGTGTCCTATGTAGCTGGTGGATGTTAACCTGCTGGGATTGTGGGTAGTTGTGGCTTGTGGCTGAATATCATGCAAGTGTTCATTGAAAGCAGAGAGTGGGGGGCTATTGCTGGGCAAATGCTGGTCTTGGGAAGAGACCTTTTACTTTGTTAACCCTGGTTGATGGCTGTTGGTAGACTGCGTTCTCTGTGGCCCATGGCCTGGCTTTGGCCAGGTGCTGCTTGTGGGATGGACTGGAAAGTTGTTCTTGGCCCAAAGGGAGGAGAGAGGCCTGCAGGTGGATTTCCACCTCTTTGGGGCTTGGAAGTTGGGCCTCCCTCGTTGACTGTGTCTTTCAACTTCAGTTGAGCAGGCCAATCAGTCCCAGGTCTCCGGATGGCCAGCACCAAATATCTGCAGGTTCTCTGGCAAAAGAAATGGGGGGAAGACCTACTCCCTTCTGGGACCTGGATTGTCCAGTTGTCCCAAGTGTTCACTGAAAGCGGAGAGTGGGGGGCTATTGCTGGGCGAATGCTGGTCTTGGGGAAGAGACCTCTTACTTTGTTAACCCTGGTTAATGGCTGTTAGTAGACTGCGTCCTCTGAGGTCCGTGGCCTGGCTTTGGCCAGGTGCTGAGTAATATCTCAGGCAGTTTTGGAAGTTTAGCTCTTTCCAGATATTGTGGAAGTCCAATTCTGTTGGATGTGGTAGAACTCATGCCTGGAATCCAAGACCTTTGGGGAATTGAATGGCTCATTGTTGTTAACCTGCTGGGAGCTCCAAGCCCTTCTTCTGGCTTCAAATCAATGGTTGTAGCTTGTTGCTGAATATCATGCAAGTGTTCATTGAAAGCAGAGAGTGGGGGGCTATTGCTGGGCAAATGCTGGTCTTGTGAAGAGACCTTTTATTTTGTCAACCCTGGTTGATGGCTATTGGTAGACTGCGTCCTCTGTGATCCATGGCCTGGCTTTGGCCAGGTGCTGCTTGTGGGACGGACTGGAAAGTTGCTCTTGGCCCAAAGGGAGGAGAGAGGCTTGCAGGTGGATTTCCACCTCTTTGGATGTGTTAGAACTCTTGCTGGAATTTGGGACCTTTTGGAGTCTGAACTGACTGAACTGCCAACAATATAATTTTATTTATAAAACTTACAAGTCTTTTATCTATAAAATTTACAAGTCTTCCATCTTACCTCAAGGATAATTTATTTACAAAATGGACCGGCCCACCTATCTCACTTCGGAAACTCTGAGAGGATTAGAAGCATAAAAGATAAAATGATATTAATTAAAAAAATAAACAAGTTAATGCAAAACTAAAAACAAATAGGAGCAGAATGGGGTTAGGGGTGGGGAAATGGGATTCTTTGCCAATCAATCAGCTGCCCCATTGGGGGTATCAAGCTAACTGGCAGAGCCAGGCCTTTAGGATCTTATGGAAGAAGTCTGAGTGCGCACTTCAGGTTGTATGTGGGGGAGTTGATGTGGATAGCTTTTCAATGGACTTTTGTTTCTACCTTGCCATCACCGCCTCTATTGATGGAGTATATCTAGGAATGCTTAGAATGCCTTTCTTCATCTCTTGTGAATGTTACTTCTTTGAAATTGGCCAATGTTGCCGAGAGCTTCGTATTCTTTAGTTGGCCCCTTTTTAATATGACAGTGGTGTTGTCCATGTACTGGATCCTCATGTTGGGTTGTACGCGTGGGATTGCTATAGATTCCAGGCATCGCATTGCAGTCTCAAGTACGAGTCCTGGAGGCCAGGATCCCATGGGGGTCCCTCTGATGTATTGGTGTATTTGTCCCGCACAATGGAATAAGGCCGTGAACTCAAGGTTGACAAGGTCCATGATTCTGGGTATCTTAACCATAGTGAATTTGGTTAAGCCAGCCGTAGCTGTAATTATGCTGCCATGGATTCTTTTGCCAATCCTGGATGTGAAAAGGGGCCACGTGCCATGAAATCAGATGGTGGATTTCATCTTCTTTTATTCTGTGGCCTTTGATTCTTTGGAGGCACCGTAGTGGGGAGTTGATGGAGTATTTGCTTCCCTCTCTCAGATGACCATCCTCTCTCTATCAGTTCTTTTGCAATATCATAGGTTGGGGTCCCTGCTAATGATACCCATCCGAGGCTGGCATAATGGAGACAGTCGCAACTCTTCTTGTGAGCCCGACTTCAGGAAAAGGGCTTCCCAAGAAGCTCCTGGCTCTGCTGTCCAGCCCCTTCCAGTTCCCCCGGTCACTGCCCCTCCGCCCTGTTGCAGAACTTGCAAAATGCAGAGTACAGAATGAGTTGGAAGAGTCCTTGGAGATCCAGCTCTTATATATACAAAATGCGGCTGCTCCTCCTCTTCTGTTAAATCTTTCTTCTGAACAGTTTTAATCCTTCTCACACCTTGTTCCACATCTGCATTTCATCCCACCAAGTTTCAGTGATGGGAACAATGCCAACTTGTGTATTTATGAATTGTATAGGGGGCCCATTTTCCCACAAGGTACCTCTGGGCATCTCACAATCATAAAAAATAGAATGAGATAAATAAGTTGATAGAAAATCCGAAAGAACTGGATGAGTGGACAGGTGAGATCCATTGTTAATCAGACATCCACCACATCCACTGTGAGTTTGCCCCATTGGAGTGCCAAACTAACGGTAGTGCCAAGTTTTTAGGCTCTTCCGCAAGGTTGGTAGGGTTGGGCCCACTCCCTCGTTCCTCTGCCCTGATGGGCTACGATTTTAAGTTCCCCTGTTTGCTCCTCATACTTTGAGCGTCTGAGTCCTTTTTCAGTGGCCTCACTTTTGTTTCTGCACCTCCTGTTTTATACCAGCGTTCCCCCTTCTTTCTTTCCACCCCATTGGTTGCCCTCAGATTTATGCTTGGATTAAACTCCTCTACGTAAGCTGTTCGTCGCACTCTGGGTTCCTCAGGCCTGTTGGTGAAACCCAAGTCTTCATGGTGTCATGGAAGTGTGTATTTGGTTCTTTCTCTGAGATGTCCAAGATACTTTTTTAAATTGGTTGCTTTGTGTTATCACATGGTGTTCCCTACTAACGATGTCCTTTGAGGTCTGCTGCTTTGAGTTGGTTTTGGTTCTAGTTCTATCTGCTGTGACTTTCCTTTCCTTGAGTTTTCGTGACTCTCCCCATCAACTCCTGTGGGTTTTAAAAGCTGCTTCTAAGTCACAAGAATTCTTTAACCGCTTAGCCTCACCTGTGTGTTGTGGCCGGGGTCTTCCCTGGGGAGGAAAGGACCTCTATCCTGTACGAGCCAAAAAGAGTGCTGTGAAAATATCTACGGACCCCTCTCATCCTGGACATTAATTGTGTCAACTTCTACCCTCAAAATGACAATATAGGGCACTGCACACTAGAACAGCAAGACACAAGGACAGCTTTTTCCAGAAATCCATCACTCTGCTTAACAACTAATTCCCACACCACTGTCAAATAATTTACTAAGTCTGCATTACTATTATTCTCATCCTTCCTAGTAGCTGTTTCTTCCCACCTATGACCATAACCATGCTGTTTGTATCTTTCAATTTATATTGTTTTATTTGTTTTATACCAGAATTCCCCTTCTTTCCTGCCACTCCATTGATTGTCCTGAGATTGATGCTTGGATTAAACTCCTAAAAGTTTGCTTCCCTCCTTCCCTCTAATGGTTTAGCTTAAAACCCTTCCGATAAGGTGAGCCAGTTGGTTTCCAAAGACATGCCTCCTGCTTATCTAGCCGGAAGCCCCTCATGTAGGTACTGTAGATTGTGGTCCAAGAATCAAAGGTCTTTGGATGGTAACCATCTCCTAAATCAGCGGTTTACTTCAAAGGTTCCGTGTTCCCTCATTGGGTGCCCACCTTTCTTTTTTTAAAAAAATATTTTATTAACAAACACATAAAATACACACACAAAAAACTTAGACGTACAACACATTTACACAGTGCAATACAAACAGGAGCTTCCTGTTCTTTCTAGTAGCAATTATCAACCGATAGCGCTCACCTGATACTATTTCCCCTTCAATTGTGTTTCATTTGAGGGGTGCCCACCTTTCATTGGGAGCACGGAAGAAACCACCCCCTGTACCTCCACCTCTTTTGATTTTCAAGTGCTGCTACTCGTGTGGTCTCTCAGTACGGTCTTCAGCCTCTTCGCCTCCTTTGTCCCCGCCTGAAAGAGGAAAAAGGGGCGATAATCTCTGGACTTAATTATTTTAGTAAGCCAATCAGTCACATCTTTGATCTTTGCTCTTGGGAGACAGCAAACTGTCTTTAGATTGGTTCACAAATGGATGGTTCAGTGGCGAGTCTCCTATCACCAAGGCATGCTATTTTTCTTTATTTTTTCCCCCAAATCCTGGTCTACCCTTTTTCTCTAATTGGTGCACTTGGTGATGGGCCTTCTGGAGCCGTCGGCTGCCTTTCCTTCAATGGGAAGTCATGAGATGGGCTGCTATGCTCCAACAATCTAGAGCTGGACTAGTTTGGACGGGGTTTGATTTGGAATAAGATTTACTCTCACCAATGAAGGCAAATTTATGGGGCCAGTCGCTGGGACTACAAATTTAGCCTTCTGAATTTGCTATTGAACTTCCCAGTTTAATAGCAAAGCCTCCCGTAAAGTGTCTTCTAAAATACCCCTGCATTTTAGTTCCCTTGTACTATAAAAAAGTGTGCCATCCCAACAATAAATCATGTCCTTCTACAGTCAGTTATCTGGAATTCCTTAATGTTATCCACTCCTTAACCCACGTCAAACTTGTTGCCTGACGATATAATTCCCAGTTAGGCAGGCCCAATCCTCCTCTTATTCTAGCATCTTGTAACAATTTTAATTTTATTCTTGCTTTTTCCCCCTGCCAAATGTATTTCAGCACTATTTTATTTAAATCGTCGAAGTAATCTTTCCCTAATCTAATTGGAATTGTCTGGAACAAATAAAAAATTCTGGGTAAGATGTTGATTGTAGATATTCTCCCTATCATTGATAGTTGTAGATTTTCCCATTTCTTCGGATCCATCGCAATTTGCTGTTTAAGTTTATGGTAGTGGGGAGTTGATGGAGTATTTGCTTCCCTCTCTCTGATGACCATCCTCTTTTTATCAGTTCTTTTGCAATATCATAGGTTGGGGTCCCTGCTAATGATACCCATCTGAGGCTGGCATTATGGCGACAGTCCCAATTGTCCTTGTCAGCCTGACTTCAGGAAAAAGGCGGAACCCCTTCTGCCTCCATAGCAGAACTTGCAGAGTACAGAATGAGTTGGAAGAGTCAATGATGAGAACAATGCTTCTTCATTCTTTTGGGTCTGTGGATGGCTTTACAATAGACATGTGTTCCTATTTTGCCTTCACTGCCTCTCTTGATGTATCAAGGAAGGCTTAGAATGCCTTTCTTCATCTCCAGTGAATTTTATTCCTTTGAAGGAACGGTTGGGATTGTTGACGAGAGCTCCATGTTCTTCATTAATTGGCCCCCTTTTAATATTACAACGGTGTTGTCCATGTACGGATCCATGTTGGGTTGTACGCGTGGGAGTGATATAGGTTCCAGGCATCGCATTAAGGTCCCAGCTATGAGTCCTGGAAGCCATCCTCTGGTTGATTGATTGACTTGTCCCTCACACTGAAAGAAGGTTGTGAGTTGCAGGATTCATTCTGGGACAGTCGCTGGGACTAGAGGTTTAGTCTTCTGAGCTTTTGGATTCATGCTTGAGCCCATCCTTGGGGACCTTCTCCCTAGCAGAGTGTGTGCTGTTCTGTGGGTGGCATTTACAGTGTCCGTTGCATGTGGCTTTTTGGACGTTGGTTGGGGTGTGTCAAAGTCTGCCTTTTAAGTCATTAGCTTTGGCTGCCTTGTCTGGCCCAGCCCTCGCCTTCTAAGTACTGGTGGTAAGTCAGCACTCCTGTTGACTGACAACGGAGTCCCTTTCCCAGCTTCAATCACTCCCCTGGTTGCTTTCATCCAGCACTCTGAGTAGCTGCGAAATTGTGTCTTCGTTCATTGCTGCGGTTGCAATTGTTTGGGTCTCCTCCTCTGACCGCCCGCTTTTGTTCTTGCAATCTGGTGGTAGGTTTCCTCCTTGTCTGTCCCATGTGGCCACCCATGCAGGGGGGATTTGGTAGATTACACTGGAAGTTTTTGACACCTGCAAGCGATCTTTACAATGCCTTTTTGTTTGAGTTGGCCAAGATCAACATTCAGTTGGGCGACCATTGTTCTCCTCCGGAGAGTAAATATTTGATGCCATGGAGAAAAGGCCGTTCTTTGGTTCTCCTGGATGATCCTTGCCAGAAAGTCCATCTAAATGGTTTAGATAATTCACAGCAGAATCTAACCTCTTGAATTGAGTTTGACAAAGGTTGGCTTCTACATAGACAGTGATCTTGAGGAAGCTCTTGGTCACAGCAGAAGAGGGCAAGTATTTCCAGGAAACAGATTCCAAGTCATTAGATAAATTCTTAGTCAGAGAAACAACTTTATTCTGCAAAGCAATGCAATCCAGACAAATGTTGAAGTTGTTTTCAAAATGTTTGTCCAGTCATTAAGCAATCAAATGTGTCATGTGGTCACCTTGAATGGCAAGAATCCTGTCTATTTTTTAACATTTATTATGAAATTTTGTCACCCATCTCCTGTGCAACGTCTCTGCAGCATCAAAATATGTTAAAATTATCAAATGTAAAATGACAAAGCAGAGAAAAGCACTGAGACGTGACGGTGAAGGAGAGAGCCAGAGCCCTGGAGGGTGGGGAGATGGGATTAGTTTTTCATTAATCAACTACCCCTAGTATGAAGCTACCCTGCCATTCTGGCAGACCCAGCTCCTAAGGCTCCTAAGGAGCTCTCAGGAGGGTGGGATCCAGTGGCACCTCTAAGGGGGCAAGACGTTCCAAAGGGCAGGAGCCATGGCAGACAAAGCCTCTTCTCATGGACCCTCCCTCACCAGCCAAAATTCCTTGACTGATGGGATTTGTAGTAGGCTCCTATACAGCCAGGTTGGGCAGGCCATTCCCATGAAGCATGGGATAGTGGAACATAATTCTTTCATTGGCCAAGTGTGTTTGACCACACAGGGTATAATGTCTCTGGTGCAGAAGCTCATACAAGCAACAAGGGATAACATCATGAGGTTGAAATGGTGCCTCAAGCAGTCTAGACCCCTGCTAGGCAGCTCATGAGAAGCCACACCGCTGACCCTTTCTCCTTCCTCTTCCTCTGTCCTTCCTCGGGGGGTCAATCACCAAGCAAAGACTAAAATGGATTGACATTGTTGATGGCTCCATGCGTCTCCTCTAGTTGCTGTTCCTCTATTTTGACAAAGGGGTCACCTAGGCCCAGATCCGTACAGGGCTGTATGCCTTGGAAAGCATTTACGTAACTCTTTTTTTAAAGAAAGTTTTTATTTTTAGACAAGCATAGACAAACAAAACATAGAACATAAAGCCATCTTCCATTACAAACAGCGTGTCGATTGGTTACAAGGTTTTTGTACCTCCTTTCACTTACAATTTATATGAAATCACATATTATCAAATCAAATATATTTGTATACATTATTATCATTGTACCTCATTTATTTGACTGTAACTACTATTCCTTCATTTTTAATGAGATATTCTAGGTATTGGATTCATTTATGTTATAACAATTCATTACATCTTCTTAAATCTATCCAATACTAATATATCTTTGTTATATTCTGTATCATTCTATTATTCTTGTATTTATAACATTCTCTAACATCTTTCATTTCCATGGTTTTTTATCTAACCACTGATAAAATAAATCGTGTTGGGAAAGCTCCCCGTTGGGAGAGCGAGTGCGTTCAGAGAAGAGTTGTGAGAGTGGTGTTGGAGAACACACAAACCAGCATACAGAGACACTGCAGTTTAAATAGGTTTTTACTTTCATGGAAATAGAGGTATCAGAGTCCATCAAACAGTCCAAGTCATACACGGATAAGACAGTCAGTCATCAACGTCTTTCAGTTAAGGGATAATCCAAATAACACAGTCCATAATCATATAAACAGTCCGGTACACAAAGTTTGCTAGCAGTTGCAAAACTTACAATAGCTCACGCTGATCACTATACGGCATTTCTAACAGCCAGCTTCCAAAAACCCTCAGAGCAGATCAGCATATAACAGGGATTCTGGCTCCATCTTATGGCCGATTGAGGAAACAGCAGCCAATCACATGTACAGCATGATTTAAAGAAACAGGTACAGCATTGTTATATGATGTATATATTGCCAACCCAACCGTAAGATTATATTCCTAACATTCTCCCCTTTGGGTAGGACAATATATAAATCTCACAATCTTAAGCCGTATTCCTCGCAACAACGTTTATGCTTTATATTACCTTGGGCCTTAGTAAAATGATCTGCAATGTTATGTTCAGACATGCAGTACTTCAATGACACTAATTTACCATTCACACTTTGCCTTACATTTAGATATCTTAGATCAGTGTGTTTTGATCTAGTTTTTACAGCAAGACTGGATGCCATCTGAATTGCTGCTTGATTGTCTTCATAAACAACAATAGACACTTGTATGTCAATCCCCATATCAAGTAGGAGTTGTTTATAACAAACCAAATCTGTACATAATAATGACAAACATGAGAATTCAGCCTCCATTGTTGATAGACTTAAATGTTTTTGTCTAATAAATCGCCATCCAATTAATGCTTTCCCCAGGAATACAATAAATCCTGATGTTGATTTCCGCGTAGACACATCTGTAGCAAAACTTGCATCAGCATAGGCAGTTAAGCTCAGATCATCTTTAGGTTCCAAATGCATAATGCATCGTTTGCTTAAGATATCTTAATATCCTCTTAGCAGCTTGCCTTTCAGTAGGTTCAGTATTAAACCTGGCTTATTGATTTACACTACATGCTATGTCGGGCCTTGACCAATTACTCAGATACGATAAGCTACCAATTAATGATTGATAAATACCTTTATCAAATACAGGGCCTTTTACATCATCGTGGCTAAATTCTAGACCCATTGGAGTTTTTGCTGGTTTACACAGTTCCATCCTAAACGCTCTGAGTAGCTGGTTAATCTTCTCGGTTTGTGAGATTTTGTATCCTCCCCTAGTTTTATCTATTTGTAAACCAAGATTTATTGTGTCTTACACTTCTTGCCCTGCCCTCAGGTGCTGTGGGGAGTAGTTTTTCAACCTCCAGCAATCAGTTTTACTATCAGTTTTGAATCCTGGAGGCTTCTGTAAATATATAGTATGTTGCAACGGTGCAAGCAGATATGCTGTCTCCACATGATTAACTATATATTCATTCTTAGCTGCCCATACCAATGCTGCACGTAACGTTGTAGCCTTTAAACTAGGTGCAAAGACCTCATTATAGTTATTGGCTGACTGAGCAAACCCTTGTGCAACTAACCTGGCTTTATGAGTTACAGTCCCATCTGCACTATTTTTAATTTTGAAAATCCATTTACAACCAATGGTATGTTTACCTGGTGGTAACTTTACATTTTCATATACTTCTAACTTTTGCAATGAATTTAATTCCTTTTCCATTGCATCTTTCCAAGCTTTCTGTTCCTCAGTTGGATATAGAGTTAATTCTTGGTAATTAGCAGGAACCTTATTTGCCTGACATACTATAGACGCCTGATACCTGTCAGGTGGTCTCGTTACACGGGTTGAACGTCTAGGTATTTCAGGACTCACCAGTGGATTCTCCTGTATAACCTGCTCTTGTTTGTCTGGTTCGTCCTTCTGTACTTCTTCCTTAATTTCTTTTATTACTGGTTTTCCTACCTCATCATTGGGGACTACTTGGGTGTCGATAATTACATTATCATTTGTTTCTAATTTATTCCACCCCACGTGTTCCATAAACCTAGCACTGGCACCACAGTGAACCTTAGCGCTGCCTTTCTCCCAAAACCTGAATGATCCATGGTTAGCCTCATATCCACAAAAAACAACTGTCCAGCTCTTTGTTCCCCTTTCAGTCTCACTTGTGGTGGTATATGCAGCCATGCTGGGGCTCTGAATGTATGTAGGTAACTCAGATCTGGTTTTCTGCCATGCCACCTAGTGAATGGCAATTCACCGGTTGTAGTATTCACCCCATTATTTAAAACGTGGTTGCTACACATCACAGCTTCACCCCACAGTGTTCCGGCAAACCTGAATCAGCTATCATGGTTCGAGCCATGGCCTGTAATGCCACATCTTATAAAATTGTTTATCTTCCTGTTCTCTAATTTCATATGTCAATTTACTCGTTTCAGCACATTCCATTATTTTGTAAATAACTTCCTCCTGCATTGGTATTTTCTTATTTTTCCAATTTTTAGCAAATACAATTCTAGCTGCTGTTAACACATTTACAATCAAATATTTCAATTCGCTAATTAATATTTTACTTCTGCTGCAGAACTTGCAAAATGCAGAGTACAGAATGAGTTGGAAGAGTCCTTGGAGATCCAGCTGTCTCTTATATATACAAAATGCAGCTCCACCTCCTCTTCTGTTAAATCTTTCTTCTGAACAGTTTTAATCCTTCTCACACCTTGTTCCAAGCCTGAGTTTCATCCCACCAAGTTTCAGTGATGCCAACAATATAATTTTATTTATAAAACTTACAAGTCTTTTATCTATAAAATTTACAAGTCTTCCATCTTACCTCAAGGATAATTTATTTACAAAATGGATAGGCCCACCTATCTCACTTCGAAAACTCTGAGAGGATTAGAAGCATAAAAGATAAAATGATATCAATTAAAAAAATAAACAAGTTAATGCAAAATTAAAAACAAACAGGAGCAGAATGGGGTTAGGGGTGGGGAAATGGGATTCTCTGCCAATCAATCAGCTGCCCCATTGGGGGTATCAAGCTAACTGGCAGAGCCAGGCCTTTAGGCTCTTATGGAAGATCAGTGGTTTTGGGGCCCACCTCACATCTCCCATGCTAGGACGTCAAGTGTGGGTGCACACTTCAGGTTGTATGTGGGGGAGTTGATGTGGATAGCTTTGCAATGGACTTTTGTTTCTACCTTGCCATCACTGCCTCTGTTGATGGAGTATATCTAGGAAAGCTTAGAATGCCTTTCTTCATCTCTTGTGAATGTTACTCCTTTGAAATTGCCAATGTTGCCGAGAGCTTCATATTCTTTAGTTGGCCCCTTTTTAATATGACAGTGGTGTTGTCCATGTACTGGATCCTCATGTTGGGTTGTACGTGTGGGATTGCTATAGATTCCAGGCATCGCATTGCAGTCTCAAGTACGAGTCCTGGAGGCCAGGATCCCATGGGGGTCCCTCTGATGTATTGGTGTATTTGTCCCGCACAATGGAATAAGGCCGTGAACTCAAGGTTGACAAGGTCCATGATTCTGGGTATCTTAACCGTAGTGTATTTGGTTAAGCCAGCCGTAGCTGTAATTATGCTGCCATGGATTATTTTGCCAATCCTGGATGTGAAAAGGGGCCACGTGCCATGAAATCAGATGGTGGGTTTTATCTTCTTTTATTCTGTGGCCTTTGATTCTTTGGAGGCACCGTAGTGGGGAGTTGATGGAGAATTTGCTCCCCTCTCTCAGATGACCATCCTCTCTCTATCAGTTCTTTTGCAATATCATAGGTTGGGGTCCCTGCTAATGATACCCATCCGAGGCTGGCATAATGGAGACAGTCGCAACTCTTCTTGTGAGCCCGACTTCAGGAAAAGGGCTTCCCAAGAAGCTCCTGGCTCTGCTGTCCAGCCCCTTCCAGTTCCCTTGGTCACTGCCCCTCCGCCCTGTTGCAGAACTTGCAAAATGCAGAGTACAGAATGAGTTGGAAGAGTCCTTGGAGATCCAGCTCTTATATATACAAAATGCAGCTCCTCCTCCTCTTCTGTTAAATCTTTCTTCTGAACAGTTTTAATCCTTCTCACACCTTGTTCCACATCTGCATTTCATCCCACCAAGTTTCAGTGATGCCAACAATATAATTTTATTTATAAAACTTACAAGTCTTTTATCTATAAAATTTACAAGTCTTCCATCTTACCTCAAGGATAATTTATTTACAAAATGGACCGGCCCACCTATCTCACTTCGGAAACTCTGAGAGGATTAGAAGCATAAAAGATAAAATGATATTAATTAAAAAAATAAACAAGTTAATGCAAAACTAAAAACAAATAGGAGCAGAATGGGGTTAGGGGTGGGGAAATGGGATTCTTTGCCAATCAATCAGCTGCCCCATTGGGGGTATCAAGCTAACTGGCAGAGCCAGGCCTTTAGGATCTTATGGAAGAAGTCTGAGTGCGCACTTCAGGTTGTATGTGGGGGAGTTGATGTGGATAGCTTTGCAATGGACTTTTGTTTCTACCTTGCCATCACCGCCTCTGTTGATGGAGTATATCTAGGAATGCTTAGAATGCCTTTCTTCATCTCTTGTGAATGTTACTTCTTTGAAATTGCCAATGTTGCCGAGAGCTTCGTATTCTTTAGTTGGCCCCTTTTTAATATGACAGTGGTGTTGTCCATGTACTGGATCCTCATGTTGGGTTGTACGCGTGGGATTGCTATAGATTCCAGGCATCGCATTGCAGTCTCAAGTACGAGTCCTGGAGGCCAGGATCCCATGGGGGTCCCTCTGATGTATTGGTGTATTTGTCCCGCACAATGGAATAAGGCCGTGAACTCAAGGTTGACAAGGTCCATGATTCTGGGTATCTTAACCGTAGTGTATTTGGTTAAGCCAGCCGTAGCTGTAATTATGCTGCCATGGATTCTTTTGCCAATCCTGGATGTGAAAAGGGGCCACGTGCCATGAAATCAGATGGTGGGTTTCATCTTCTTTTATTCTGTGGCCTTTGATTTTTTGGAGGCACCGTAGTGGGGAGTTGATGGAGTATTTGCTTCCCTCTCTCAGATGACCATCCTCTATCAGTTCTTTTGCAATATCATAGGTTGGGGTCCCTGCTAATGATACCCATCCGAGGCTGGCATAATGGAGACAGTCGCAACTCTTCTTGTGAGCCCGACTTCAGGAAAAGGGCTTCCCAAGAAGCTCCTGGCTCTGCTGTCCAGCCCCTTCCAGTTCCCTCGGTCACTGCCCCTCCGCCCTGTTGCAGAACTTGCAAAATGCAGAGTACAGAATGAGTTGGAAGAGTCCTTGGCGATCCAGCTGTCTTTTATATATACAAAATGCAGCTCCTCCTCCTCTTCTGTTAAATCTTTCTTCTGAACAGATTAAAGCCTTCTCACATCTTGTTCCACATCTGCATTTCATCCCACCGAGTTTCAGTGATGGGAACAATGCCAACTTATATATTTATGAATTGTATAGGGGGCCCATTTTACCACAAGGTAACTCTGAGCATCTCACAATCATAAAAAATAGAATGAGATAAATCAGTTGATAGAAAATCCGAAATAACTGGGGAGAGCAGGAGAGGATGGGTGGACAGGTGAGATCCGTTGTTAATCAGACATCCGCCACATCCACTGTGATGCTGCCCCATTGGGGGTGCCAAACTAACAGCTGTGCCAGGTTTTTAGGCTCTTCTGCCGGGTCTGGAGGGTTGGGCCCGCTCCCTCGTTCCTCTGCCCTGATGGGCTACGATTTTAAGTTCCCCTGTTTGCTCCTCATACTTTGAGCATCTGAGTCCTTTTTCAGTGGCCTCACTTTTGCTTTCTGCACCTCCTGTTTTATACCAGAGTTCCCCCTTCTTTCTTTCCACCCCATTGGTTGCCCTCAGATTTATGCTTGGATTAAACTCCTCTACGTAAGCCGTTCGTCGCACTCTGGGTTCCTCAGGCCTGTTGGTGAAACCCAAGTCTTCATGGTGTCACGGAAGTGTGTATTTGGTTCTTTCTCTGAGATGTCCAAGATACTTTTTTAAATTGGTTGCTTTGCGTTATCACATGTTGTGTTCCCTACTAACAATGTCCTTTGAGGTCTGCTGCTTTGAGTTGGTTTTGGTTCTAGTTCTATCTGCTGTGACTTTCCTTTCCTTGTGTTTTCGTGACTCTCCCCATCAACTCCTGTGGGTTTTAAAAGCTGCTTCTAAGTCACAAAAGAATTTTTTAACCGCTTAGCCTCACCTGTGTCTTGTGGTCGGGGTCTTCCCTGGGGAGGGGATTGTGGTTCTACAACTGGACCTGTTGACAAACCCATCCTACCTCCTTTTTCCTGGGGATCAGCTTGAGCCGTGTGGTTTGTGGGTTTTGCCTTCCTTATTTCAGCTTGTCTCCAAGATGTAACCTTGATGGTTGTGGTCAGCATTTTTGTGTCTTGTGGGTCATGCTTTGTTTCCACTTGCTCTTTGAGGGGGGATCTCTGGCGTGCTGGCCTTTGTTTAGTCTGAGTTGAGCATCAGGATAATGAGCAGCGTTGTTTGTTTGGCTCCCTGGAATTATAGCCCATCCAGCTGTGTGGTTTATTGTTGCTCACGGTTGGCTTGGCGGCTTCTCGATCTGGGCGGGAGGAGAAAGGAAAGGTGCTTTGCCAGCTGCTGACTGGCTGTAGCCTCTCAGCATGGGCTTTGGAGTGATGACACTGCTGGGCTCGGCTTCAGTTTATCTGCAGCTTTTCCAAAATCCAAGCCTCCACCTCCCATCACCCTCAGTTGCTTGTTGAGCTCATGGCTGCAAATACTTCCTTATGACTCTGTCACCAATTGCAAAGATAGGTATAAATGTTTGAAATGAAATAGAAGGAGAATAAAGCCACCTGTCTCTCAGTCAACTCCCAACAAGAGTTTTTTAAAAACGTACAAAATCATCTGAAACACTATAAAATGCAACCTGTTAAAACGTAACACATTAAAGAGCACAAAGAACTTCTAATGTGCAATTATCCAATTTTACTCCATTCCCTTCCAGCCCTGATGGTTTCAACAACTTTGGCCAATAAAATGTCGGCAGCCAAACAACCAAACTCGGAAAGCCCTTAAAGGACCCCACAATCCTCCTCTCCACACACCCTGTTCCCTCCTAGCAATGATGAGGTTACTTAGTTTGGTAAAGAAATGTCAGCGAGAAAACAAGCAGAGCATTGTGGATCCCACTGTCCAATGTTACCCTCATGCTTGAGAGTCTCAAAACTTTATGGAAATTTTAAAAAAAGGGGAGAGCTGCTGAACTTCAGGGGGACAGGAGTTGCCACAGAAAAGGCACATTTTTCCAGGTCTCTTCAGATGGCGCAGTATTTAGGGGAAGGGACTAGGAACATCCCATCCAATCTGACTTCCTTGACGTCCTTTGGGAAAGGCGATCACCACAGGTAGCCTGGTCCTGTACCACAGAGGGCTGTAGAGGTGACAACAGCACCTAGAATTGCACCCGGAAAGCAACTGGAATCCAACGCAGCTCGTACAGCAGACGGGCTTTGTGGGCAAACCTCGAGACCCCTATTACTGTGTGCCCTGTGGCATTCTGGGCCAGTTGAAGTTTATGGGTAGCCTTCAAGGGCAGCCCCATGTAGGAAGCATTATGGTAATCCAGTCAGAGGTGATCAAGGCACGGGGTCCTTCAGGAAACTTCTGCCTCACGACTCAAAGCTCCTTCCAAATGCAGCTACACACTCACACACCCTCTCGGTGTGTTCCATGTCAACCTCCACAGTTAAATCTCTTTACTGCGATTCTCCCCTGGAGTAAAAACATTTGTTTGCTCGAGCCAAAGATTTACAAAGCCAAATCAGTAGAGACATAAGGTCACGGTTAGTCAGCAACCTGGGTCATAAATAACTAGATTCCAAGTGTTACAATAGAGAAGCCAAACATTGGAGTCACTATTAACAAGAGGCCATTTTTCTGATGGGAACTTAATTCCTTTTGCTGCTGAGTAGGCACAGTTCTGGTAAAATCTTGCTGGTGAATTCAGCATCTTGCTGCTTCCTTACAAGTCTGTGATTCTGGTGAGAGGTAGAGAGCCCAGGAGAAATGGGGGGGGGAGGGTTAGGGGGGAAAGTGCCCTTTGTCCTGCAACTGAATCAGAATCCAATGGCATGACACAGGCAGTCCAATAGACCAGGATTGAAGAGCAAGGAGGAGAACTAGGGACAAGAGTCACAAAGTCAAATTCTGAATGGTTGATTCCAATGAAGGCTGAAGGCAAAGCATCTTCATAAATCTCTTCACTGCCATTTCTTACCTAGCAGGGAGCTTCACTGGATAGCATTGTGGTCAGATCTGCCGCCACTTAAACTGCTAAACAGAAACAATCCTTGTCTCCAGCAAGTGTATTGCAGTAACGCATAGCCAGGATTGAGAAGTGTGGTCCAAAATCCTCAATTCACCTTTTCCTTCCCTTAACTGCCTCCAATCGCTGAGACCCCCACCGCCCTGCACCCATGAACAATTAGGGTCAAGGATGTGGTCAGAAGGGTCACTACAAGTGTACGTTGGTATGCAGGTACTTTCCTTTCCCCTGCTGGTTGACCTTGAAGTAGCATCTCAGGGAGATACAGAGGTTACTTTTCGCTTTCCCCCAAGCATCCCTGAGGCTTTGGGCGGGGAAAACAGGCAGTTTCAGGTCAGTGATGAGGAAGAGGACCTGCCTTCTCCACCCGATCGCAGCAGACATGGGATACAAAAGAGGCAGGAGCAGTGAAGGTCATCCTGATTACTTGTGGGGAAGCAGCCTTGCCCCTCTTGATCGGCTGCTCCTTAGCCCAGCAGTCGGAGGGAGATGATGCGAGGAACAACACCTTCATTTCCTTGTTTTGTGTTTTCTGGTTCTTGTGATTCCTGCCTTGCTTTGGACTGGCCCAATGCCTTGATTTTGGATCGTGCCTTGCAAACTCTTGTGAATCCTCTTCCGTTGTAGATTTCATTTTGCTTGGGGGACTTATCTTGGTTGGGAAACGTTCAAGGGCCTTGTGAACTCATTGGACCATTGTTTGGTGGACTAGCGTTGGTTTCCTTCTGGCTGGACTTAACTGGGACAGTTCTGATGAAGGAAATTGATGGGGAGTATTAATGAAACCCCCAAACCGCTGCCCCGCGTGCATGTGAGAAAGTGAGACAACACTACTGGCTTGGCTGAAGCCAGTCAAATGGGGCCCCTCCCCCCCTGGAGAGCAAAAAGAATTGCTTACGCCAACGGATGGTGTCCATTATAGAGCAGGAAATATGGAGTTTCATCTACAGCAATACTCCATACCCTGTTTATCAAATAGTTGGCTGTTTTCATGGATTCCTCCCAATACATTCTTCTCATTCCTGCATCTGCTAGCAGTGGGTATTTCATGGTTTGCATTAAACCATTTCATATTTGATTTTAAATTTTATATTCCTTTCTTTTGCTCCTAACATTCTTAATCTTGACTTCACTAAGGTGCCGTGATAGGGTTTGATCTTCAAATTTTCGTTTCTCGCATTTGGGGACTTCCTGGCTTTTGTAAATCCAATAATCATATCTCTGTGCTTATTTGTCTTTGGACTTTAACCTTTCATCTCTATTTTGTTTTCCAGGATTTCCACCCAGGTTAGAATTTGTTGTAGCTCTTGGTCCATTCAGTCTATACGTTTCCCCAAACTATTCCACTTTGGCCCTTCCGTTTTGTCTTCAATATCCTTTTTGAATAATGCATAGGTAGATGACATTGCCATCAGTGGAGCTGTAAGTTTCGTTCCATTTCTTCAAACGTCCTTTGAAGTATCTCCATTGCAATATCTTTATCTGGCATTTTTATAAACACCACTGCTAATCACATTCAAACGTTCTTAAAGAACAGGTTTTTTTCTTCTTTTTTCTCTTCCACCTGAGGTCTTTAGTCATCTTTGGTGTCTCATTTCTATATCAAAAGCCTCAAATTTCTTGCTTAAAAAAATCAGTCCAACGTCCCTTTCTAGAAAAAATTAAATAATTTCTGCTCCGGCAAAGATGCAGCAGCACCAATTTCATTTAGGTGTGTTCCTTTCCCTCTGTTTTAGAAGGTGAAGTTTTAATTACTATTATTAAATTTCTAGCCATCCATTTCATCCCCAAGTGACTCTGGGCTGACGTTTTCCATATTGGGGGGTGAAACAGAATAAGTCCCGGGACCCATTGAAAAACTGACCTCATCAAGATAAAGTCCCTATTTTCACTAGGAAAGATGACATTAGAAGTGACATTACTGTCACTTCCCACTGTCGTTTTAAGGAACAATTGTTGCGTTTGTGATGACAATGGTTGGATTTCTTACTGCACACGTGTCCTATGTAGCTGGTGGATGTTAACCTGCTGGGATTGTGGGTAGTTGTGGCTTGTGGCTGAATATCATGCAAGTGTTCATTGAAAGCAGAGAGTGGGGGGCTATTGCTGGGCAAATGCTGGTCTTGGGAAGAGACCTTTTACTTTGTTAACCCTGGTTGATGGCTGTTGGTAGACTGCGTTCTCTGTGGCCCATGGCCTGGCTTTGGCCAGGTGCTGCTTGTGGGATGGACTGGAAAGTTGTTCTTGGCCCAAAGGGAGGAGAGAGGCCTGCAGGTGGATTTCCACCTCTTTGGGGCTTGGAAGTTGGGCCTCCCTCGTTGACTGTGTCTTTCAACTTCAGTTGAGCAGGCCAATCAGTCCCAGGTCTCCGGATGGCCAGCACCAAATATCTGCAGGTTCTCTGGCAAAAGAAATGGGGGGAAGACCTACTCCCTTCTGGGACCTGGATTGTCCAGTTGTCCCAAGTGTTCACTGAAAGCGGAGAGTGGGGGGCTATTGCTGGGCGAATGCTGGTCTTGGGGAAGAGACCTCTTACTTTGTTAACCCTGGTTGATGGCTGTTAGTAGACTGCGTCCTCTGAGGTCCGTGGCCTGGCTTTGGCCAGGTGCTGAGTAATATCTCAGGCAGTTTTGGAAGTTTAGCTCTTTCCAGATATTGTGGAAGTCCAATTCTGTTGGATGTGGTAGAACTCATGCCTGGAATCCAAGACCTTTGGGGAATTGAATGGCTCATTGTTGTTAACCTGCTGGGAGCTCCAAGCCCTTCTTCTGGCTTCAAATCAATGGTTGTAGCTTGTTGCTGAATATCATGCAAGTGTTCATTGAAAGCAGAGAGTGGGGGGCTATTGCTGGGCAAATGCTGGTCTTGTGAAGAGACCTTTTATTTTGTCAACCCTGGTTGATGGCTATTGGTAGACTGCGTCCTCTGTGATCCATGGCCTGGCTTTGGCCAGGTGCTGCTTGTGGGACGGACTGGAAAGTTGCTCTTGGCCCAAAGGGAGGAGAGAGGCTTGCAGGTGGATTTCCACCTCTTTGGATGTGTTAGAACTCTTGCTGGAATTTGGGACCTTTTGGAGTCTGAACTGACTGAACTGCCAACAATATAATTTTATTTATAAAACTTACAAGTCTTTTATCTATAAAATTTACAAGTCTTCCATCTTACCTCAAGGATAATTTATTTACAAAATGGACCGGCCCACCTATCTCACTTCGGAAACTCTGAGAGGATTAGAAGCATAAAAGATAAAATGATATTAATTAAAAAAATAAACAAGTTAATGCAAAACTAAAAACAAATAGGAGCAGAATGGGGTTAGGGGTGGGGAAATGGGATTCTTTGCCAATCAATCAGCTGCCCCATTGGGGGTATCAAGCTAACTGGCAGAGCCAGGCCTTTAGGATCTTATGGAAGAAGTCTGAGTGCGCACTTCAGGTTGTATGTGGGGGAGTTGATGTGGATAGCTTTTCAATGGACTTTTGTTTCTACCTTGCCATCACCGCCTCTATTGATGGAGTATATCTAGGAATGCTTAGAATGCCTTTCTTCATCTCTTGTGAATGTTACTTCTTTGAAATTGGCCAATGTTGCCGAGAGCTTCGTATTCTTTAGTTGGCCCCTTTTTAATATGACAGTGGTGTTGTCCATGTACTGGATCCTCATGTTGGGTTGTACGCGTGGGATTGCTATAGATTCCAGGCATCGCATTGCAGTCTCAAGTACGAGTCCTGGAGGCCAGGATCCCATGGGGGTCCCTCTGATGTATTGGTGTATTTGTCCCGCACAATGGAATAAGGCCGTGAACTCAAGGTTGACAAGGTCCATGATTCTGGGTATCTTAACCATAGTGAATTTGGTTAAGCCAGCCGTAGCTGTAATTATGCTGCCATGGATTCTTTTGCCAATCCTGGATGTGAAAAGGGGCCACGTGCCATGAAATCAGATGGTGGATTTCATCTTCTTTTATTCTGTGGCCTTTGATTCTTTGGAGGCACCGTAGTGGGGAGTTGATGGAGTATTTGCTTCCCTCTCTCAGATGACCATCCTCTCTCTATCAGTTCTTTTGCAATATCATAGGTTGGGGTCCCTGCTAATGATACCCATCCGAGGCTGGCATAATGGAGACAGTCGCAACTCTTCTTGTGAGCCCGACTTCAGGAAAAGGGCTTCCCAAGAAGCTCCTGGCTCTGCTGTCCAGCCCCTTCCAGTTCCCCCGGTCACTGCCCCTCCGCCCTGTTGCAGAACTTGCAAAATGCAGAGTACAGAATGAGTTGGAAGAGTCCTTGGAGATCCAGCTCTTATATATACAAAATGCGGCTGCTCCTCCTCTTCTGTTAAATCTTTCTTCTGAACAGTTTTAATCCTTCTCACACCTTGTTCCACATCTGCATTTCATCCCACCAAGTTTCAGTGATGGGAACAATGCCAACTTGTGTATTTATGAATTGTATAGGGGGCCCATTTTCCCACAAGGTACCTCTGGGCATCTCACAATCATAAAAAATAGAATGAGATAAATAAGTTGATAGAAAATCCGAAAGAACTGGATGAGTGGACAGGTGAGATCCATTGTTAATCAGACATCCACCACATCCACTGTGAGTTTGCCCCATTGGAGTGCCAAACTAACGGTAGTGCCAAGTTTTTAGGCTCTTCCGCAAGGTTGGTAGGGTTGGGCCCACTCCCTCGTTCCTCTGCCCTGATGGGCTACGATTTTAAGTTCCCCTGTTTGCTCCTCATACTTTGAGCGTCTGAGTCCTTTTTCAGTGGCCTCACTTTTGTTTCTGCACCTCCTGTTTTATACCAGCGTTCCCCCTTCTTTCTTTCCACCCCATTGGTTGCCCTCAGATTTATGCTTGGATTAAACTCCTCTACGTAAGCTGTTCGTCGCACTCTGGGTTCCTCAGGCCTGTTGGTGAAACCCAAGTCTTCATGGTGTCATGGAAGTGTGTATTTGGTTCTTTCTCTGAGATGTCCAAGATACTTTTTTAAATTGGTTGCTTTGTGTTATCACATGGTGTTCCCTACTAACGATGTCCTTTGAGGTCTGCTGCTTTGAGTTGGTTTTGGTTCTAGTTCTATCTGCTGTGACTTTCCTTTCCTTGAGTTTTCGTGACTCTCCCCATCAACTCCTGTGGGTTTTAAAAGCTGCTTCTAAGTCACAAGAATTCTTTAACCGCTTAGCCTCACCTGTGTGTTGTGGCCGGGGTCTTCCCTGGGGAGGAAAGGACCTCTATCCTGTACGAGCCAAAAAGAGTGCTGTGAAAATATCTACGGACCCCTCTCATCCTGGACATTAATTGTGTCAACTTCTACCCTCAAAATGACAATATAGGGCACTGCACACTAGAACAGCAAGACACAAGGACAGCTTTTTCCAGAAATCCATCACTCTGCTTAACAACTAATTCCCACACCACTGTCAAATAATTTACTAAGTCTGCATTACTATTATTCTCATCCTTCCTAGTAGCTGTTTCTTCCCACCTATGACCATAACCATGCTGTTTGTATCTTTCAATTTATATTGTTTTATTTGTTTTATACCAGAATTCCCCTTCTTTCCTGCCACTCCATTGATTGTCCTGAGATTGATGCTTGGATTAAACTCCTAAAAGTTTGCTTCCCTCCTTCCCTCTAATGGTTTAGCTTAAAACCCTTCCGATAAGGTGAGCCAGTTGGTTTCCAAAGACATGCCTCCTGCTTATCTAGCCGGAAGCCCCTCATGTAGGTACTGTAGATTGTGGTCCAAGAATCAAAGGTCTTTGGATGGTAACCATCTCCTAAATCAGCGGTTTACTTCAAAGGTTCCGTGTTCCCTCATTGGGTGCCCACCTTTCTTTTTTTAAAAAAATATTTTATTAACAAACACATAAAATACACACACAAAAAACTTAGACGTACAACACATTTACACAGTGCAATACAAACAGGAGCTTCCTGTTCTTTCTAGTAGCAATTATCAACCGATAGCGCTCACCTGATACTATTTCCCCTTCAATTGTGTTTCATTTGAGGGGTGCCCACCTTTCATTGGGAGCACGGAAGAAACCACCCCCTGTACCTCCACCTCTTTTGATTTTCAAGTGCTGCTACTCGTGTGGTCTCTCAGTACGGTCTTCAGCCTCTTCGCCTCCTTTGTCCCCGCCTGAAAGAGGAAAAAGGGGCGATAATCTCTGGACTTAATTATTTTAGTAAGCCAATCAGTCACATCTTTGATCTTTGCTCTTGGGAGACAGCAAACTGTCTTTAGATTGGTTCACAAATGGATGGTTCAGTGGCGAGTCTCCTATCACCAAGGCATGCTATTTTTCTTTATTTTTTCCCCCAAATCCTGGTCTACCCTTTTTCTCTAATTGGTGCACTTGGTGATGGGCCTTCTGGAGCCGTCGGCTGCCTTTCCTTCAATGGGAAGTCATGAGATGGGCTGCTATGCTCCAACAATCTAGAGCTGGACTAGTTTGGACGGGGTTTGATTTGGAATAAGATTTACTCTCACCAATGAAGGCAAATTTATGGGGCCAGTCGCTGGGACTACAAATTTAGCCTTCTGAATTTGCTATTGAACTTCCCAGTTTAATAGCAAAGCCTCCCGTAAAGTGTCTTCTAAAATACCCCTGCATTTTAGTTCCCTTGTACTATAAAAAAGTGTGCCATCCCAACAATAAATCATGTCCTTCTACAGTCAGTTATCTGGAATTCCTTAATGTTATCCACTCCTTAACCCACGTCAAACTTGTTGCCTAATAATAATAATAATAAGTTTGAATTTATTAGCCGCTCCCTTTCCAAGTAGGACTCGGGGCGGCGTACAATGGGGCATATAAAACACAGAAAATATATAAAACACATAGACGTACATACAGAACATACATACAGATACACAAACACGGACTCGGAGGAGGTAAACAATTTACATCATATAGACAGTTAAAAGACCCGCATTAAAATACCCCAATTGTAAAAACCCGATATAAAATTAAGATTTAACGTTTAAAATACAATTTAAAAACAGTTAGGAGGAATAAGAATAATTACGATTGAGCCAGGCCAGATAATTGAAAGAGGTGGGTCTTCAGCTGTACACGGAAGGAGCGGAGATCGGAAGTAATCCTGATGTCACGGGGGAGGTCATTCCACAGGGCTGGGCCCACCACAGAGAAGGCTCTGCTCCTGGGTGTCGCCCCCCGGCACTGTTTGGCGGACGGCACCCGGAGAAGTCCCTCTCTGTGTGAGCGAATTGGTCGTAGGGATGTGTGGGGCAGGATGCGATCCTGCATATAACTAGGCCCTGTGCCATGAAGCGCTTTAAAGATCATAATCAAAACCTTGAAACGCACTCGGTAGACCACAGGAAGCCAGTGCAGCTCGCGCAGGAGAGGTGTTACAGGGGAGTACCTAGTCCTCCCCATAATCACCCGCGCGGCCGCGTTCTGGACCAACTGTAGTCTCCGAGTGCATCTCAAGGGAAGCCCCATGTAGAGAGCATTGCAGTAATCCAGGCGAGACGTCACTAGCGCATGGGTGACTGTGCGTAGGGCATCCCGGTCCAATAAGGGGCGCAATTGGCGCATCAGGCGGACCTGATGGAACGCCCCCCTTGCCACGGCTGTTACATGGTTATCCATGGACAGCCGGGCATCCAGGAGGACGCCCAAATTGCGCACCTGTTCCATGGGGGCTAGTTGGACGCCCCCGATGGCCAGAGATGGAAACACCTGGTTGAACCGGGAGGCCGGAAGCCACAGCCACTCCGTCTTGGAAGGGTTGAGTTTTAGTCGGTTGCCATCCATCCAGACCCGTACGGCCTCCAGACACCGGGACATCATTTCGACGGCCTCATTGGGGTGGTTCGGGGTGGAAATGTATAGCTGAGTATCATCAGCATACAGATGATATCCCACCCCAAAACCACGGATGATCTCGCCCAGCGGTTTCATATATGTGTTGAACAGGAGAGGCGAGAGTACCGATCCCTGTGGCACTCCACATGTGAGTGGCCTCCGGGTCGAACTCTGCTCCCCTGTCAACACACGTTGCGTCCGATCAGAGAGGTAGGAGCCAAACCACCGTAAGACGGTGCCCCTGACTCCCAGCCCCTCTAGCCGGTGCAACAGGATACCATGGTCGATGGTATCGAACGCCGCCGAGAGATCTAATAGGACCAGGATAGAGGAACAACCCCTATCTCTGGCCCTCCAGAGATCATCAACCAATGCGACCAAGGCCGTCTCTGTGCTGTGCCCGGGTCGGAAGCCGGACTGGCGCGGGTCTAGATAATCATTTTCCTCCAGGTGACGTGGGAACTGCTGTGCTACCACACTCTCTACAACCTTCGCTAAAAAAGGAAGGTTGGAGACTGGACGATAATTGACTAGGTCCGTTGGGTCCAGGGAAGGCTTCTTGAGCAGGGGCCTCACCACCGCCTCTTTCAAGGCGGCCGGTAGAGAACCCTCACCCAGCGAGGCGTTCACCAGGCCCAGGAGCCAGTCGCGCGTAACCTCCCAGGATGCCAGTACAAGCCAGGAGGGACACGGGTCCAATAAACATGTGGTAGGTCGCAGACGTCCACGCAACCTGTCCAAATCCTCGATGGTAACCGAGTCGAACTCCTCCCAAAGCGGTCCCTCAAGACTCGCAACGGGCGTCTCTACTGAATCACTGAAAGGGGTCCATCCCATCCGGATTTGAGCGACTTTATCCTGTAGATAATTCCCAAACTCCTCTGCTCTGCCCTGTAATGGGGCTTCCCGTGGTCTCTCAAACAAGAGGGAACGGGTCACCCGAAACAGGGCAGCAGAGTACCTGACGATATAATTCCCAGTTAGGCAGGCCCAATCCTCCTCTTATTCTAGCATCTTGTAACAATTTTAATTTTATTCTTGCTTTTTCCCCCTGCCAAATGTATTTCAGCACTATTTTATTTAAATCGTCGAAGTAATCTTTCCCTAATCTAATTGGAATTGTCTGGAACAAATAAAAAATTCTGGGTAAGATGTTGATTGTAGATATTCTCCCTATCATTGATAGTTGTAGATTTTCCCATTTCTTCGGATCCATCGCAATTTGCTGTTTAAGTTTATGGTAGTGGGGAGTTGATGGAGTATTTGCTTCCCTCTCTCTGATGACCATCCTCTTTTTATCAGTTCTTTTGCAATATCATAGGTTGGGGTCCCTGCTAATGATACCCATCTGAGGCTGGCATTATGGCGACAGTCCCAATTGTCCTTGTCAGCCTGACTTCAGGAAAAAGGCGGAACCCCTTCTGCCTCCATAGCAGAACTTGCAGAGTACAGAATGAGTTGGAAGAGTCAATGATGAGAACAATGCTTCTTCATTCTTTTGGGTCTGTGGATGGCTTTACAATAGACATGTGTTCCTATTTTGCCTTCACTGCCTCTCTTGATGTATCAAGGAAGGCTTAGAATGCCTTTCTTCATCTCCAGTGAATTTTATTCCTTTGAAGGAACGGTTGGGATTGTTGACGAGAGCTCCATGTTCTTCATTAATTGGCCCCCTTTTAATATTACAACGGTGTTGTCCATGTACGGATCCATGTTGGGTTGTACGCGTGGGAGTGATATAGGTTCCAGGCATCGCATTAAGGTCCCAGCTATGAGTCCTGGAAGCCATCCTCTGGTTGATTGATTGACTTGTCCCTCACACTGAAAGAAGGTTGTGAGTTGCAGGATTCATTCTGGGACAGTCGCTGGGACTAGAGGTTTAGTCTTCTGAGCTTTTGGATTCATGCTTGAGCCCATCCTTGGGGACCTTCTCCCTAGCAGAGTGTGTGCTGTTCTGTGGGTGGCATTTACAGTGTCCGTTGCATGTGGCTTTTTGGACGTTGGTTGGGGTGTGTCAAAGTCTGCCTTTTAAGTCATTAGCTTTGGCTGCCTTGTCTGGCCCAGCCCTCGCCTTCTAAGTACTGGTGGTAAGTCAGCACTCCTGTTGACTGACAACGGAGTCCCTTTCCCAGCTTCAATCACTCCCCTGGTTGCTTTCATCCAGCACTCTGAGTAGCTGCGAAATTGTGTCTTCGTTCATTGCTGCGGTTGCAATTGTTTGGGTCTCCTCCTCTGACCGCCCGCTTTTGTTCTTGCAATCTGGTGGTAGGTTTCCTCCTTGTCTGTCCCATGTGGCCACCCATGCAGGGGGGATTTGGTAGATTACACTGGAAGTTTTTGACACCTGCAAGCGATCTTTACAATGCCTTTTTGTTTGAGTTGGCCAAGATCAACATTCAGTTGGGCGACCATTGTTCTCCTCCGGAGAGTAAATATTTGATGCCATGGAGAAAAGGCCGTTCTTTGGTTCTCCTGGATGATCCTTGCCAGAAAGTCCATCTAAATGGTTTAGATAATTCACAGCAGAATCTAACCTCTTGAATTGAGTTTGACAAAGGTTGGCTTCTACATAGACAGTGATCTTGAGGAAGCTCTTGGTCACAGCAGAAGAGGGCAAGTATTTCCAGGAAACAGATTCCAAGTCATTAGATAAATTCTTAGTCAGAGAAACAACTTTATTCTGCAAAGCAATGCAATCCAGACAAATGTTGAAGTTGTTTTCAAAATGTTTGTCCAGTCATTAAGCAATCAAATGTGTCATGTGGTCACCTTGAATGGCAAGAATCCTGTCTATTTTTTAACATTTATTATGAAATTTTGTCACCCATCTCCTGTGCAACGTCTCTGCAGCATCAAAATATGTTAAAATTATCAAATGTAAAATGACAAAGCAGAGAAAAGCACTGAGACGTGACGGTGAAGGAGAGAGCCAGAGCCCTGGAGGGTGGGGAGATGGGATTAGTTTTTCATTAATCAACTACCCCTAGTATGAAGCTACCCTGCCATTCTGGCAGACCCAGCTCCTAAGGCTCCTAAGGAGCTCTCAGGAGGGTGGGATCCAGTGGCACCTCTAAGGGGGCAAGACGTTCCAAAGGGCAGGAGCCATGGCAGACAAAGCCTCTTCTCATGGACCCTCCCTCACCAGCCAAAATTCCTTGACTGATGGGATTTGTAGTAGGCTCCTATACAGCCAGGTTGGGCAGGCCATTCCCATGAAGCATGGGATAGTGGAACATAATTCTTTCATTGGCCAAGTGTGTTTGACCACACAGGGTATAATGTCTCTGGTGCAGAAGCTCATACAAGCAACAAGGGATAACATCATGAGGTTGAAATGGTGCCTCAAGCAGTCTAGACCCCTGCTAGGCAGCTCATGAGAAGCCACACCGCTGACCCTTTCTCCTTCCTCTTCCTCTGTCCTTCCTCGGGGGGTCAATCACCAAGCAAAGACTAAAATGGATTGACATTGTTGATGGCTCCATGCGTCTCCTCTAGTTGCTGTTCCTCTATTTTGACAAAGGGGTCACCTAGGCCCAGATCCGTACAGGGCTGTATGCCTTGGAAAGCATTTACGTAACTCTTTTTTTAAAGAAAGTTTTTATTTTTAGACAAGCATAGACAAACAAAACATAGAACATAAAGCCATCTTCCATTACAAACAGCGTGTCGATTGGTTACAAGGTTTTTGTACCTCCTTTCACTTACAATTTATATGAAATCACATATTATCAAATCAAATATATTTGTATACATTATTATCATTGTACCTCATTTATTTGACTGTAACTACTATTCCTTCATTTTTAATGAGATATTCTAGGTATTGGATTCATTTATGTTATAACAATTCATTACATCTTCTTAAATCTATCCAATACTAATATATCTTTGTTATATTCTGTATCATTCTATTATTCTTGTATTTATAACATTCTCTAACATCTTTCATTTCCATGGTTTTTTATCTAACCACTGATAAAATAAATCGTGTTGGGAAAGCTCCCCGTTGGGAGAGCGAGTGCGTTCAGAGAAGAGTTGTGAGAGTGGTGTTGGAGAACACACAAACCAGCATACAGAGACACTGCAGTTTAAATAGGTTTTTACTTTCATGGAAATAGAGGTATCAGAGTCCATCAAACAGTCCAAGTCATACACGGATAAGACAGTCAGTCATCAACGTCTTTCAGTTAAGGGATAATCCAAATAACACAGTCCATAATCATATAAACAGTCCGGTACACAAAGTTTGCTAGCAGTTGCAAAACTTACAATAGCTCACGCTGATCACTATACGGCATTTCTAACAGCCAGCTTCCAAAAACCCTCAGAGCAGATCAGCATATAACAGGGATTCTGGCTCCATCTTATGGCCGATTGAGGAAACAGCAGCCAATCACATGTACAGCATGATTTAAAGAAACAGGTACAGCATTGTTATATGATGTATATATTGCCAACCCAACCGTAAGATTATATTCCTAACATTCTCCCCTTTGGGTAGGACAATATATAAATCTCACAATCTTAAGCCGTATTCCTCGCAACAACGTTTATGCTTTATATTACCTTGGGCCTTAGTAAAATGATCTGCAATGTTATGTTCAGACATGCAGTACTTCAATGACACTAATTTACCATTCACACTTTGCCTTACATTTAGATATCTTAGATCAGTGTGTTTTGATCTAGTTTTTACAGCAAGACTGGATGCCATCTGAATTGCTGCTTGATTGTCTTCATAAACAACAATAGACACTTGTATGTCAATCCCCATATCAAGTAGGAGTTGTTTATAACAAACCAAATCTGTACATAATAATGACAAACATGAGAATTCAGCCTCCATTGTTGATAGACTTAAATGTTTTTGTCTAATAAATCGCCATCCAATTAATGCTTTCCCCAGGAATACAATAAATCCTGATGTTGATTTCCGCGTAGACACATCTGTAGCAAAACTTGCATCAGCATAGGCAGTTAAGCTCAGATCATCTTTAGGTTCCAAATGCATAATGCATCGTTTGCTTAAGATATCTTAATATCCTCTTAGCAGCTTGCCTTTCAGTAGGTTCAGTATTAAACCTGGCTTATTGATTTACACTACATGCTATGTCGGGCCTTGACCAATTACTCAGATACGATAAGCTACCAATTAATGATTGATAAATACCTTTATCAAATACAGGGCCTTTTACATCATCGTGGCTAAATTCTAGACCCATTGGAGTTTTTGCTGGTTTACACAGTTCCATCCTAAACGCTCTGAGTAGCTGGTTAATCTTCTCGGTTTGTGAGATTTTGTATCCTCCCCTAGTTTTATCTATTTGTAAACCAAGATTTATTGTGTCTTACACTTCTTGCCCTGCCCTCAGGTGCTGTGGGGAGTAGTTTTTCAACCTCCAGCAATCAGTTTTACTATCAGTTTTGAATCCTGGAGGCTTCTGTAAATATATAGTATGTTGCAACGGTGCAAGCAGATATGCTGTCTCCACATGATTAACTATATATTCATTCTTAGCTGCCCATACCAATGCTGCACGTAACGTTGTAGCCTTTAAACTAGGTGCAAAGACCTCATTATAGTTATTGGCTGACTGAGCAAACCCTTGTGCAACTAACCTGGCTTTATGAGTTACAGTCCCATCTGCACTATTTTTAATTTTGAAAATCCATTTACAACCAATGGTATGTTTACCTGGTGGTAACTTTACATTTTCATATACTTCTAACTTTTGCAATGAATTTAATTCCTTTTCCATTGCATCTTTCCAAGCTTTCTGTTCCTCAGTTGGATATAGAGTTAATTCTTGGTAATTAGCAGGAACCTTATTTGCCTGACATACTATAGACGCCTGATACCTGTCAGGTGGTCTCGTTACACGGGTTGAACGTCTAGGTATTTCAGGACTCACCAGTGGATTCTCCTGTATAACCTGCTCTTGTTTGTCTGGTTCGTCCTTCTGTACTTCTTCCTTAATTTCTTTTATTACTGGTTTTCCTACCTCATCATTGGGGACTACTTGGGTGTCGATAATTACATTATCATTTGTTTCTAATTTATTCCACCCCACGTGTTCCATAAACCTAGCACTGGCACCACAGTGAACCTTAGCGCTGCCTTTCTCCCAAAACCTGAATGATCCATGGTTAGCCTCATATCCACAAAAAACAACTGTCCAGCTCTTTGTTCCCCTTTCAGTCTCACTTGTGGTGGTATATGCAGCCATGCTGGGGCTCTGAATGTATGTAGGTAACTCAGATCTGGTTTTCTGCCATGCCACCTAGTGAATGGCAATTCACCGGTTGTAGTATTCACCCCATTATTTAAAACGTGGTTGCTACACATCACAGCTTCACCCCACAGTGTTCCGGCAAACCTGAATCAGCTATCATGGTTCGAGCCATGGCCTGTAATGCCACATCTTATAAAATTGTTTATCTTCCTGTTCTCTAATTTCATATGTCAATTTACTCGTTTCAGCACATTCCATTATTTTGTAAATAACTTCCTCCTGCATTGGTATTTTCTTATTTTTCCAATTTTTAGCAAATACAATTCTAGCTGCTGTTAACACATTTACAATCAAATATTTCAATTCGCTAATTAATATTTTACTTCTGCTGCAGAACTTGCAAAATGCAGAGTACAGAATGAGTTGGAAGAGTCCTTGGAGATCCAGCTGTCTCTTATATATACAAAATGCAGCTCCACCTCCTCTTCTGTTAAATCTTTCTTCTGAACAGTTTTAATCCTTCTCACACCTTGTTCCAAGCCTGAGTTTCATCCCACCAAGTTTCAGTGATGCCAACAATATAATTTTATTTATAAAACTTACAAGTCTTTTATCTATAAAATTTACAAGTCTTCCATCTTACCTCAAGGATAATTTATTTACAAAATGGATAGGCCCACCTATCTCACTTCGAAAACTCTGAGAGGATTAGAAGCATAAAAGATAAAATGATATCAATTAAAAAAATAAACAAGTTAATGCAAAATTAAAAACAAACAGGAGCAGAATGGGGTTAGGGGTGGGGAAATGGGATTCTCTGCCAATCAATCAGCTGCCCCATTGGGGGTATCAAGCTAACTGGCAGAGCCAGGCCTTTAGGCTCTTATGGAAGATCAGTGGTTTTGGGGCCCACCTCACATCTCCCATGCTAGGACGTCAAGTGTGGGTGCACACTTCAGGTTGTATGTGGGGGAGTTGATGTGGATAGCTTTGCAATGGACTTTTGTTTCTACCTTGCCATCACTGCCTCTGTTGATGGAGTATATCTAGGAAAGCTTAGAATGCCTTTCTTCATCTCTTGTGAATGTTACTCCTTTGAAATTGCCAATGTTGCCGAGAGCTTCATATTCTTTAGTTGGCCCCTTTTTAATATGACAGTGGTGTTGTCCATGTACTGGATCCTCATGTTGGGTTGTACGTGTGGGATTGCTATAGATTCCAGGCATCGCATTGCAGTCTCAAGTACGAGTCCTGGAGGCCAGGATCCCATGGGGGTCCCTCTGATGTATTGGTGTATTTGTCCCGCACAATGGAATAAGGCCGTGAACTCAAGGTTGACAAGGTCCATGATTCTGGGTATCTTAACCGTAGTGTATTTGGTTAAGCCAGCCGTAGCTGTAATTATGCTGCCATGGATTATTTTGCCAATCCTGGATGTGAAAAGGGGCCACGTGCCATGAAATCAGATGGTGGGTTTTATCTTCTTTTATTCTGTGGCCTTTGATTCTTTGGAGGCACCGTAGTGGGGAGTTGATGGAGAATTTGCTCCCCTCTCTCAGATGACCATCCTCTCTCTATCAGTTCTTTTGCAATATCATAGGTTGGGGTCCCTGCTAATGATACCCATCCGAGGCTGGCATAATGGAGACAGTCGCAACTCTTCTTGTGAGCCCGACTTCAGGAAAAGGGCTTCCCAAGAAGCTCCTGGCTCTGCTGTCCAGCCCCTTCCAGTTCCCTTGGTCACTGCCCCTCCGCCCTGTTGCAGAACTTGCAAAATGCAGAGTACAGAATGAGTTGGAAGAGTCCTTGGAGATCCAGCTCTTATATATACAAAATGCAGCTCCTCCTCCTCTTCTGTTAAATCTTTCTTCTGAACAGTTTTAATCCTTCTCACACCTTGTTCCACATCTGCATTTCATCCCACCAAGTTTCAGTGATGCCAACAATATAATTTTATTTATAAAACTTACAAGTCTTTTATCTATAAAATTTACAAGTCTTCCATCTTACCTCAAGGATAATTTATTTACAAAATGGACCGGCCCACCTATCTCACTTCGGAAACTCTGAGAGGATTAGAAGCATAAAAGATAAAATGATATTAATTAAAAAAATAAACAAGTTAATGCAAAACTAAAAACAAATAGGAGCAGAATGGGGTTAGGGGTGGGGAAATGGGATTCTTTGCCAATCAATCAGCTGCCCCATTGGGGGTATCAAGCTAACTGGCAGAGCCAGGCCTTTAGGATCTTATGGAAGAAGTCTGAGTGCGCACTTCAGGTTGTATGTGGGGGAGTTGATGTGGATAGCTTTGCAATGGACTTTTGTTTCTACCTTGCCATCACCGCCTCTGTTGATGGAGTATATCTAGGAATGCTTAGAATGCCTTTCTTCATCTCTTGTGAATGTTACTTCTTTGAAATTGCCAATGTTGCCGAGAGCTTCGTATTCTTTAGTTGGCCCCTTTTTAATATGACAGTGGTGTTGTCCATGTACTGGATCCTCATGTTGGGTTGTACGCGTGGGATTGCTATAGATTCCAGGCATCGCATTGCAGTCTCAAGTACGAGTCCTGGAGGCCAGGATCCCATGGGGGTCCCTCTGATGTATTGGTGTATTTGTCCCGCACAATGGAATAAGGCCGTGAACTCAAGGTTGACAAGGTCCATGATTCTGGGTATCTTAACCGTAGTGTATTTGGTTAAGCCAGCCGTAGCTGTAATTATGCTGCCATGGATTCTTTTGCCAATCCTGGATGTGAAAAGGGGCCACGTGCCATGAAATCAGATGGTGGGTTTCATCTTCTTTTATTCTGTGGCCTTTGATTTTTTGGAGGCACCGTAGTGGGGAGTTGATGGAGTATTTGCTTCCCTCTCTCAGATGACCATCCTCTATCAGTTCTTTTGCAATATCATAGGTTGGGGTCCCTGCTAATGATACCCATCCGAGGCTGGCATAATGGAGACAGTCGCAACTCTTCTTGTGAGCCCGACTTCAGGAAAAGGGCTTCCCAAGAAGCTCCTGGCTCTGCTGTCCAGCCCCTTCCAGTTCCCTCGGTCACTGCCCCTCCGCCCTGTTGCAGAACTTGCAAAATGCAGAGTACAGAATGAGTTGGAAGAGTCCTTGGCGATCCAGCTGTCTTTTATATATACAAAATGCAGCTCCTCCTCCTCTTCTGTTAAATCTTTCTTCTGAACAGATTAAAGCCTTCTCACATCTTGTTCCACATCTGCATTTCATCCCACCGAGTTTCAGTGATGGGAACAATGCCAACTTATATATTTATGAATTGTATAGGGGGCCCATTTTACCACAAGGTAACTCTGAGCATCTCACAATCATAAAAAATAGAATGAGATAAATCAGTTGATAGAAAATCCGAAATAACTGGGGAGAGCAGGAGAGGATGGGTGGACAGGTGAGATCCGTTGTTAATCAGACATCCGCCACATCCACTGTGATGCTGCCCCATTGGGGGTGCCAAACTAACAGCTGTGCCAGGTTTTTAGGCTCTTCTGCCGGGTCTGGAGGGTTGGGCCCGCTCCCTCGTTCCTCTGCCCTGATGGGCTACGATTTTAAGTTCCCCTGTTTGCTCCTCATACTTTGAGCATCTGAGTCCTTTTTCAGTGGCCTCACTTTTGCTTTCTGCACCTCCTGTTTTATACCAGAGTTCCCCCTTCTTTCTTTCCACCCCATTGGTTGCCCTCAGATTTATGCTTGGATTAAACTCCTCTACGTAAGCCGTTCGTCGCACTCTGGGTTCCTCAGGCCTGTTGGTGAAACCCAAGTCTTCATGGTGTCACGGAAGTGTGTATTTGGTTCTTTCTCTGAGATGTCCAAGATACTTTTTTAAATTGGTTGCTTTGCGTTATCACATGTTGTGTTCCCTACTAACAATGTCCTTTGAGGTCTGCTGCTTTGAGTTGGTTTTGGTTCTAGTTCTATCTGCTGTGACTTTCCTTTCCTTGTGTTTTCGTGACTCTCCCCATCAACTCCTGTGGGTTTTAAAAGCTGCTTCTAAGTCACAAAAGAATTTTTTAACCGCTTAGCCTCACCTGTGTCTTGTGGTCGGGGTCTTCCCTGGGGAGGGGATTGTGGTTCTACAACTGGACCTGTTGACAAACCCATCCTACCTCCTTTTTCCTGGGGATCAGCTTGAGCCGTGTGGTTTGTGGGTTTTGCCTTCCTTATTTCAGCTTGTCTCCAAGATGTAACCTTGATGGTTGTGGTCAGCATTTTTGTGTCTTGTGGGTCATGCTTTGTTTCCACTTGCTCTTTGAGGGGGGATCTCTGGCGTGCTGGCCTTTGTTTAGTCTGAGTTGAGCATCAGGATAATGAGCAGCGTTGTTTGTTTGGCTCCCTGGAATTATAGCCCATCCAGCTGTGTGGTTTATTGTTGCTCACGGTTGGCTTGGCGGCTTCTCGATCTGGGCGGGAGGAGAAAGGAAAGGTGCTTTGCCAGCTGCTGACTGGCTGTAGCCTCTCAGCATGGGCTTTGGAGTGATGACACTGCTGGGCTCGGCTTCAGTTTATCTGCAGCTTTTCCAAAATCCAAGCCTCCACCTCCCATCACCCTCAGTTGCTTGTTGAGCTCATGGCTGCAAATACTTCCTTATGACTCTGTCACCAATTGCAAAGATAGGTATAAATGTTTGAAATGAAATAGAAGGAGAATAAAGCCACCTGTCTCTCAGTCAACTCCCAACAAGAGTTTTTTAAAAACGTACAAAATCATCTGAAACACTATAAAATGCAACCTGTTAAAACGTAACACATTAAAGAGCACAAAGAACTTCTAATGTGCAATTATCCAATTTTACTCCATTCCCTTCCAGCCCTGATGGTTTCAACAACTTTGGCCAATAAAATGTCGGCAGCCAAACAACCAAACTCGGAAAGCCCTTAAAGGACCCCACAATCCTCCTCTCCACACACCCTGTTCCCTCCTAGCAATGATGAGGTTACTTAGTTTGGTAAAGAAATGTCAGCGAGAAAACAAGCAGAGCATTGTGGATCCCACTGTCCAATGTTACCCTCATGCTTGAGAGTCTCAAAACTTTATGGAAATTTTAAAAAAAGGGGAGAGCTGCTGAACTTCAGGGGGACAGGAGTTGCCACAGAAAAGGCACATTTTTCCAGGTCTCTTCAGATGGCGCAGTATTTAGGGGAAGGGACTAGGAACATCCCATCCAATCTGACTTCCTTGACGTCCTTTGGGAAAGGCGATCACCACAGGTAGCCTGGTCCTGTACCACAGAGGGCTGTAGAGGTGACAACAGCACCTAGAATTGCACCCGGAAAGCAACTGGAATCCAACGCAGCTCGTACAGCAGACGGGCTTTGTGGGCAAACCTCGAGACCCCTATTACTGTGTGCCCTGTGGCATTCTGGGCCAGTTGAAGTTTATGGGTAGCCTTCAAGGGCAGCCCCATGTAGGAAGCATTATGGTAATCCAGTCAGAGGTGATCAAGGCACGGGGTCCTTCAGGAAACTTCTGCCTCACGACTCAAAGCTCCTTCCAAATGCAGCTACACACTCACACACCCTCTCGGTGTGTTCCATGTCAACCTCCACAGTTAAATCTCTTTACTGCGATTCTCCCCTGGAGTAAAAACATTTGTTTGCTCGAGCCAAAGATTTACAAAGCCAAATCAGTAGAGACATAAGGTCACGGTTAGTCAGCAACCTGGGTCATAAATAACTAGATTCCAAGTGTTACAATAGAGAAGCCAAACATTGGAGTCACTATTAACAAGAGGCCATTTTTCTGATGGGAACTTAATTCCTTTTGCTGCTGAGTAGGCACAGTTCTGGTAAAATCTTGCTGGTGAATTCAGCATCTTGCTGCTTCCTTACAAGTCTGTGATTCTGGTGAGAGGTAGAGAGCCCAGGAGAAATGGGGGGGGGAGGGTTAGGGGGGAAAGTGCCCTTTGTCCTGCAACTGAATCAGAATCCAATGGCATGACACAGGCAGTCCAATAGACCAGGATTGAAGAGCAAGGAGGAGAACTAGGGACAAGAGTCACAAAGTCAAATTCTGAATGGTTGATTCCAATGAAGGCTGAAGGCAAAGCATCTTCATAAATCTCTTCACTGCCATTTCTTACCTAGCAGGGAGCTTCACTGGATAGCATTGTGGTCAGATCTGCCGCCACTTAAACTGCTAAACAGAAACAATCCTTGTCTCCAGCAAGTGTATTGCAGTAACGCATAGCCAGGATTGAGAAGTGTGGTCCAAAATCCTCAATTCACCTTTTCCTTCCCTTAACTGCCTCCAATCGCTGAGACCCCCACCGCCCTGCACCCATGAACAATTAGGGTCAAGGATGTGGTCAGAAGGGTCACTACAAGTGTACGTTGGTATGCAGGTACTTTCCTTTCCCCTGCTGGTTGACCTTGAAGTAGCATCTCAGGGAGATACAGAGGTTACTTTTCGCTTTCCCCCAAGCATCCCTGAGGCTTTGGGCGGGGAAAACAGGCAGTTTCAGGTCAGTGATGAGGAAGAGGACCTGCCTTCTCCACCCGATCGCAGCAGACATGGGATACAAAAGAGGCAGGAGCAGTGAAGGTCATCCTGATTACTTGTGGGGAAGCAGCCTTGCCCCTCTTGATCGGCTGCTCCTTAGCCCAGCAGTCGGAGGGAGATGATGCGAGGAACAACACCTTCATTTCCTTGTTTTGTGTTTTCTGGTTCTTGTGATTCCTGCCTTGCTTTGGACTGGCCCAATGCCTTGATTTTGGATCGTGCCTTGCAAACTCTTGTGAATCCTCTTCCGTTGTAGATTTCATTTTGCTTGGGGGACTTATCTTGGTTGGGAAACGTTCAAGGGCCTTGTGAACTCATTGGACCATTGTTTGGTGGACTAGCGTTGGTTTCCTTCTGGCTGGACTTAACTGGGACAGTTCTGATGAAGGAAATTGATGGGGAGTATTAATGAAACCCCCAAACCGCTGCCCCGCGTGCATGTGAGAAAGTGAGACAACACTACTGGCTTGGCTGAAGCCAGTCAAATGGGGCCCCTCCCCCCCTGGAGAGCAAAAAGAATTGCTTACGCCAACGGATGGTGTCCATTATAGAGCAGGAAATATGGAGTTTCATCTACAGCAATACTCCATACCCTGTTTATCAAATAGTTGGCTGTTTTCATGGATTCCTCCCAATACATTCTTCTCATTCCTGCATCTGCTAGCAGTGGGTATTTCATGGTTTGCATTAAACCATTTCATATTTGATTTTAAATTTTATATTCCTTTCTTTTGCTCCTAACATTCTTAATCTTGACTTCACTAAGGTGCCGTGATAGGGTTTGATCTTCAAATTTTCGTTTCTCGCATTTGGGGACTTCCTGGCTTTTGTAAATCCAATAATCATATCTCTGTGCTTATTTGTCTTTGGACTTTAACCTTTCATCTCTATTTTGTTTTCCAGGATTTCCACCCAGGTTAGAATTTGTTGTAGCTCTTGGTCCATTCAGTCTATACGTTTCCCCAAACTATTCCACTTTGGCCCTTCCGTTTTGTCTTCAATATCCTTTTTGAATAATGCATAGGTAGATGACATTGCCATCAGTGGAGCTGTAAGTTTCGTTCCATTTCTTCAAACGTCCTTTGAAGTATCTCCATTGCAATATCTTTATCTGGCATTTTTATAAACACCACTGCTAATCACATTCAAACGTTCTTAAAGAACAGGTTTTTTTCTTCTTTTTTCTCTTCCACCTGAGGTCTTTAGTCATCTTTGGTGTCTCATTTCTATATCAAAAGCCTCAAATTTCTTGCTTAAAAAAATCAGTCCAACGTCCCTTTCTAGAAAAAATTAAATAATTTCTGCTCCGGCAAAGATGCAGCAGCACCAATTTCATTTAGGTGTGTTCCTTTCCCTCTGTTTTAGAAGGTGAAGTTTTAATTACTATTATTAAATTTCTAGCCATCCATTTCATCCCCAAGTGACTCTGGGCTGACGTTTTCCATATTGGGGGGTGAAACAGAATAAGTCCCGGGACCCATTGAAAAACTGACCTCATCAAGATAAAGTCCCTATTTTCACTAGGAAAGATGACATTAGAAGTGACATTACTGTCACTTCCCACTGTCGTTTTAAGGAACAATTGTTGCGTTTGTGATGACAATGGTTGGATTTCTTACTGCACACGTGTCCTATGTAGCTGGTGGATGTTAACCTGCTGGGATTGTGGGTAGTTGTGGCTTGTGGCTGAATATCATGCAAGTGTTCATTGAAAGCAGAGAGTGGGGGGCTATTGCTGGGCAAATGCTGGTCTTGGGAAGAGACCTTTTACTTTGTTAACCCTGGTTGATGGCTGTTGGTAGACTGCGTTCTCTGTGGCCCATGGCCTGGCTTTGGCCAGGTGCTGCTTGTGGGATGGACTGGAAAGTTGTTCTTGGCCCAAAGGGAGGAGAGAGGCCTGCAGGTGGATTTCCACCTCTTTGGGGCTTGGAAGTTGGGCCTCCCTCGTTGACTGTGTCTTTCAACTTCAGTTGAGCAGGCCAATCAGTCCCAGGTCTCCGGATGGCCAGCACCAAATATCTGCAGGTTCTCTGGCAAAAGAAATGGGGGGAAGACCTACTCCCTTCTGGGACCTGGATTGTCCAGTTGTCCCAAGT
The DNA here is from genome assembly GCF_964273705.1 of Natrix helvetica. Lineage (NCBI taxonomy): Eukaryota > Metazoa > Chordata > Lepidosauria > Squamata > Natricidae > Natrix > Natrix helvetica. The sequence goes on along the minus strand of NC_138551.1, from coordinate 1,251,005 downwards.
GTTCACTGAAAGCGGAGAGTGGGGGGCTATTGCTGGGCGAATGCTGGTCTTGGGGAAGAGACCTCTTACTTTGTTAACCCTGGTTGATGGCTGTTAGTAGACTGCGTCCTCTGAGGTCCGTGGCCTGGCTTTGGCCAGGTGCTGAGTAATATCTCAGGCAGTTTTGGAAGTTTAGCTCTTTCCAGATATTGTGGAAGTCCAATTCTGTTGGATGTGGTAGAACTCATGCCTGGAATCCAAGACCTTTGGGGAATTGAATGGCTCATTGTTGTTAACCTGCTGGGAGCTCCAAGCCCTTCTTCTGGCTTCAAATCAATGGTTGTAGCTTGTTGCTGAATATCATGCAAGTGTTCATTGAAAGCAGAGAGTGGGGGGCTATTGCTGGGCAAATGCTGGTCTTGTGAAGAGACCTTTTATTTTGTCAACCCTGGTTGATGGCTATTGGTAGACTGCGTCCTCTGTGATCCATGGCCTGGCTTTGGCCAGGTGCTGCTTGTGGGACGGACTGGAAAGTTGCTCTTGGCCCAAAGGGAGGAGAGAGGCTTGCAGGTGGATTTCCACCTCTTTGGATGTGTTAGAACTCTTGCTGGAATTTGGGACCTTTTGGAGTCTGAACTGACTGATGGGTTTGGGATAAAAATCCTTGCTGGTGAAGAGGTGAAAGACTTCTCCAGTTTGGGGCTTGGAAGTTGGGCTTCCCTTGTTGACTGCATGTTTCAACTGCTGAGCAGGCCAATCAGTCCCAGGTCTCCGGATGGCCAGCACCAAATATCTGCAGGTTCTCTGGCAAAAGAAATGGGGGGAAGACCTACTCCCTTCTGGGACCTGGATTGTCCAGTTGTCCCAAGTGTACACTGAAAGCGGAGAGTGGGGGGCTATTGCTGGGCGAATGCTGGTCTTGGGAAGAGACCTTTTACTTTGTTAACCCTGGTTGATGGCTGTTAGTAGACTGTGTCCTCTGAGGTCCGTGGCCTGGCTTTGGCCAGGTGCTGAGTAATATCTCAGGCAGTTTTGGAAGTTTAGCTCTTTCCAGATACTGTGGAAGTCCAATTCTGTTGGATATGGAAGAACTCATGCCTGGAATCCAAGGAATCCAGGAGTAGCTAGCCCAGCTGGTTATACAAATAAGAGACTTTCCTGTGAGGGAACCAAGGTCATCATCCCAGGTGGCTGGTGAAGGGGGAAAATAGTTTGCCAACTATATTCACTGGACAACATGACTGATGACACTGTGGAAGGTTTTATTCCTTTAATTAGGTGAAAACCGTGGGAGCTTTCAGAGTTGGTTTTCACTGGCGGTGCCGATATGGTGTAGCCAATATATGTGTTCTTAGGGGAATCTGCCTGCCTATGAGTTCTGCTTTCAGTGGCTGCATTACTCGGAACGCTGACGGCCAGACAGCGGACCTCCCTTCTTGTCCAGTTTCCTCTGTTCTTTTCATCCCTTCAACATTTGGTTCAGAGCAATTGGTGGCATTGAACTGTGAGAAAGGATGCTGCTAAAATCGGGAGGAATATCAATACATCCTTGAAGGGCGAGGTCATGCTAGGCAGACAAAGGTGCACCATCGCGATTTTAGCAGCATCCTTTCTCACCGTTTCAAGCAGAGGTCTGGAGTTGAACATAGTTCAATGCTTCAGACTGCTCCGAAATAGGGCCCAACGGCACATTAAAAAAGATGACTTCATCAAGAGAAAGTGGGGAGTTTTCCATATTGGGATGTGAAACAGAATAAGTCCTGGGACCCATAGAAAAACTGACCTCATCAAGATAAAGTCCCTATTTTCACTAGGAAAGATGACATTAGAAATGACATTACTGTATATATTGTGATTGGACAGAAGGATAGACAATGTATTAAGTAGATTACCTTACCTTTACCTTTATTTCGATTTTTATACCGCCCCCTCTCCTCAAAGGGACTCGGGGCGGTGTACAGTCAAATAAAACAGATAAAATGGAATACAAACATACAAACATTAATTGTTAATGGTTGAAACTAGCTTTATATAATATGAATGTATGGTCACTCCGACTCCGCAGTATTGCACTGTTTTAAATGTAAAAATAATAAATATATATATATAAAAAAAGAAGTAACATTACTGTCACTTCCCACTTTCGTTTTAAGGAACAATTGTTGCGTTTGTGATGACAATGGTTGGATTTCTTACTGCACACGTGTCCTATGTAGCTGGTGGATGTTAACCTGCTGGGATTGTGGGTAGTTGTGGCTTGTGGCTGAATATCATGCAAGTGTCCACTGGAAGTGGAGAGTGGGGGGCTATTGCTGAATGAAAACTGGTCTTGGGCAACAGGCCACCTTTCCTCTGGTTGACTTTGGTGGAGGGGTGTTGGAACAGAGTGTCCGGTGCGGCCCATGGCTTTGGCCGTGGTGCTGCTTACCAAATGCTTCCTGGAGTTCTGGGTGAGGTGGAAGAAACAGCCTTTGCACTGACTGGATCCAAAGGTGCCACCTGTAGTTTGTTTGAGCTCTGCCAGATAGTTTCCCATTGGCCTGTTTTTTTAAAAAAATCAAAATCAAAATAATATTTATTGGACAATTTTCTTTATTACCTGACATTCCTTCCAATTAAAGCTGTACAGCTGATAATCAAGCCTGTTGGGATTGTGCGTAGTTGCGGCTTGTTGCTGGATGTCATGTCAATATTCATTGAAAGCGGAGGGCGGGGGGGGGGGCGCTCCAGCTGAGTGAAATTTGGCCCTTTCCTCTTGTCAACCCTGGTTGGTGGCTGTTGCCTGATGTTGCTTTGGCCAGGGGCTGATTGAGGAAAGTCATTCTGTGGTCATACACTACTTCCTGGGTTTGCCTGTTGCCTGCACTTTCATGTGTAGCAGGATGTGGTTAAACTTTTGGGATTGTGGGTAGTTGTGGCTTGTTGCTGGATGTCATGTTGAAAGCACAGAGTGGGTTCCTATCACTTAATGAAAACTGTTCTTAGGCAACAGACCTGTTTTAAACTCCGATTGGTGGCTTTTGGAAGAGTGTGTCACATGCTGCTCATGGCCAGGTGCTGCTTGAGGATGGAAACCATTCTTGAGCTGTTGTGTCTCCTGGTGCCACTTCCATCCTCCCAAGAGGCCGAGGATGTGCAACTCTGAAGGGAGGGGGCAGGGAAATCTTAGGGCTTCTTGTGGTCCTCCATGAACCAGGGGGAGGAATGGAGTGATGGGCCAAGAGAAGGCCCTATTTGTCTGTGACCCTGTCCAAGATTCTCCACATTCCAGGCAGCTTTAATTAATTAATTAAATAATTAAACTTCTAGACCGCCCCCTCTCCCCGAAGGGACTCGGGGCGGTGTACAGGTACAAATTTAAAAACCATACACTCAATAATATACATAACTAAAATTGAATTAAATATCCCCTGTACAAATTTATAAGAATTAAAAACTTAAACCTTAAAACCAAAACCATAAAATTTAAAAATACAAACTGAGGAGGGAAAGCTGGAATTAGGCCAGGCCGGCTAGATGAAACAGGTGGGTTTTGAGTTTCCGGCGGAAGGAGCAGAGGTCCATGTTGAATACCGAAGAGCCTGGCCAGCAGAGGGCGTTTGAAGGAAGCCCTCTGATTGGCCAAGGCGCGCGCTCCAGCTGGCGGGAGAATTCAAGGGTTCCTATTGGTTTACCGGCTGACAGCTGTAAGTATAAATAGCTGTCAGCCGGCTCGCGTTTTGTTCGTTCCTGTCAGCCTGTTCGTTAATAAATCTGTTGAACTGACAGCGGCCTCAGTCTCCTCACTACAGATCTAACAGTCCGTAGTCGTTCTAATGTCAGGGGGGAGGTCATTCCAGAGGGTCGGGCCCATCACAGAGAAGGCCCTTCCCCCGGGCGTCGCCCGCTGGCACAGCCTAGTGGACGGCACCCGGAGGAGTCCCTCTCTGTGTGAGCGAATCGGCCGAAGGGATGTGTGGGGCAGGATACGATCCCACAAATAGCTAGGTCCTGTGCCATGGAGCGCTTTGAAGATGATAATCAGCACCTTGAAACGCTTCCAGGGACTCTGCAAGATTCTGGAGCAGGTTTTTCCCCTCCGAAACCCAGCTGCCCCCACCCCCCCATATCCAGGTTCTTTGGCAGCCCCATTGGTTGCATTGGTCCTTCTTCGCAGCATCGCTGCTTTCTCCAGTGAATTCCCCTGCAGGACATGGCCAACACGGTGCCTGGACTAGGCAGGCTGTGCAAATGTGTGAACGGTGCAGCAGAGAATCTTAAAAGTTGCAGGACATGATATGACAGAGGAATTGTGGAAGTGTCTTCCCTTTCATCGCACAGCCCCTGCTCCGAGAAGAAAGCCATTATCCAGGCTGAGGCCACGGTCCCTTCAGGCCAAGAATGACCAGGGGGAGGCCCACGGCTGCCATGGAGGCCACGAATCCCCCAAATGCCTCAGAGGGTCCGTCCTAGCTGCCAGCGAGTTGAAGTCCCCCAGGACCATAACTCTGGGGAGCTCCACACCCAGCCCTGACAGGGAGATTCCTGGCAGGCAGAGGGCAGGGAGGCTGATGTACATCAGGCAGGCTGGCACAACAAGTTGCCGCGCTCCTGGCATACATCCTTCTAGAGCACCAACATATTCTTCCAGGTCCAGGACAGGCACAAATGCCAAAGCCACAACCATTTGTGCCTTCAGGGTGAACTCCGTGTCGCGGTTGCAATCATAGGCAGCAGCTGTAGTGGTTCCTAAAGAGTTCCTTGTGTTCTGGGCGAAGAGGAAGCCTTTTGACTCTCCCTGGAAGCATTCCTTGTTTAATTTTTTTATTATTAGTATTATAAACACTTACACACATTGACAAAGACCTACGCAACACTTACAAATAACACCAGAACTTCACATTTCTTCTTACAGCAGAAATCTATCGGTCCATCTTTACAAACAGTATTTCCCTCCCAATACATTCTAATTTTACATATATGATCCTATTATTTCTTACTCTTTTGCTATGTTGGGTTATTTATATCAGACTGTCTTTTTTGTTCTTCTACTAATATATAACTTTCCTTACTTTTGTAAATCCTACTGAACCACAAAAGGAGGCGGCTAGAAGCAGCAGGAGGCACCTGCTACCTCCTGGGTTCAGTTTCTGCATGCACAAATCCTGTTTACCTGGTTGTGGTCTTGTTGCTGAATATCATGTCAATATTCATTGAAGACTTGGGTGAATTGGGGAGGGAAACAGTTACTCTTTTGATTATGCTATTAGCGCACGAAACTTCAGAGTTGGTTGCCAACTAGCAGTGCCGATGCGATGTATCCAATGCAAATGTTCTTTGAGTGGTCTGCGTGTCCCGGAGTTCCGATTTCTTTGGGTGTGTTACTCGGAATGCTGACCACATCATCCAGGATGACTGGCTGAAAGGTGCCTCCTGCACCTTGTTTAACCTTGGCTGCTGGATTCCTTTGATCCCCTCACTGTTGGGCTCGGGGCAGTCCGAGGCCCTGAACCACAAGAAGGATGCTGCTAAAATTGGCAGGGTGCACCTGCTACTCCCGGGGTTTACTTACTGCCTGCACAGTCGTGTGTACCCGGTTGTGTTTAACCTGTGACAGATAGATGCAGCTTGTTGCTGAATATCATGTCAATATTCATTGAAAGTGGAGAGTGGGTGGCTATGGCTGAATGAAATTTGTTCTTGGGCGACAGACCTTTTAACTCTGGTTGGTGGCTGATAGAAAATTGCAGCCAGGTCTACTTGAGGATGGGGCTGGGTGGTTCCTCTTGGGGGAAAGTGGGAACACGGACATCCAGGGGGAAGTCCAGTTCTGTTGGAGGTGATGGAACTCATGCTGGAAACCGGGACATTTTGGTGACTGAATAACTGATGGTGGGGTAAAGCTCCTTGCTGGGAAGAGGCGAAAGGCTCCATCCAAATTTGAGATTTGGGGCTTCAAAGTTTGCCTCCGCTGATGCTGACTGCGTGTTTCAACAGCTGAGCAGGCCAATCAGTCCCAGACATTGGATGGATGGAGTCCTGATATCTGCAGGTTCTGGCAGAAGAAACCAGTTCTTTCCCCTTCCGTCTCCTGGAGGGTCCAGTTGTCCCAGAGGTCTACCTTCTTGTCCAATTTCCTCTGTTCTTTTGATCCTTCAACGTTGGGTTCAGAGCAATGGGAAGCACTGAACAATGAGGAAGAAGGACCCTGGTAAAATCATGAAGGTACGCCCTTATCTGTCCGTTGTGACTCTGTGGCCTTCAAGGATTTTATTTATTTATTTTTATTTTTATTTATTTTATTAGATTTATAAGCCACTCCCTCTCCTCGAAGGGACTCGGGGCGGCGTACAATAAAAAACATATCACATGTTGCACGGAGGAGGTATAAAAAAACTCACAACATCAACTTATTACAATTCATCAGATAACACAGTAATAATAGAGTTAAAAACATTAAAATACCCTAAAATTTAAAATTGCCAGGGGGATTAGAAGATAGAGCTATAGTTGAGCCAGGCCGGCTAGTTGGAACAGGTGGGTCTTGAGTTTCTTGCGGAAGGAGCGGAGATCGGTAGTTGTCTTAATGTCAGGGGGGAGGTCATTCCAGAGGGCTGGGCCCATCACAGAGAAGGCCCTGCTCCTGGGCGCCGCCCCCTGGCACTGCCTGGTGGACGGCACCCGGAGGAGTCCCTCTCTGTGAGAGCGGATTGGTCGCAGGGATGTGTGGGGCAGGATGCGATCCCGCAGATAACTAGGTCCTGTGCCATGGACCAAAGCCAGGCAGGAGTCCAGGCAGGAGTCACCAATCGGGTGTCCAAAGCCAACATTGTAATTCGTTTACGTGGCATGAACTTTTAAGTTAAAGCAAGTTGCTTGCTGGCCATTTCAGCCAAACGAAAGAGGGCCTGGAAGTTGGGTTTTCATCAGATTTTTTAAAAACTGTCTGCACAGGGGAAACACAAGGTTACAATTTCTTTTTTAAAAAACTTTTTATTTTGTTTATGCAAACACCACATCTTTGCAACACATTACACTTCTTTTACATATCTATTGCGATTCTTTTATCTGTACATATAAGTCTTATATAACTATATATATATATATATATATATATATATATATATATATATATATATATATATATATATATATATATATATGCATTTATATTATTTCATACATCTTTTTTCTTCATTATATATATATATATATATATAACATTCTATATATTCTATGTATAACAACTTTTATTGCATTTAACTCATTTTGTATCCATTATTATTTATTTGCCACAGTCTATTTCGTATTTCTATCTTTTAATCATTTTCCGGTTTTGTTGTTTTTTAATTTGTGGATCTTTTTTCCTTTCTTTTTTCCTTTCCTACTACTCCCCCCCCCCCACTTTCCTCTAGCCAATTATACCATAAATCCCATATGGAGTAATATAGGTTACAATTTCATTCCTTGGTTATTTATCGCCTCCTGCGCTTCCTTCGTGCGTGCACAATCCTAGGCTGCTGGTCCTTGCTAACCTGTTGGGGTTGCAGGTAGCTGCGGCTGTTGCTGAGTATCATGCAAAGCCTTCCTTGAACTTACCAGAGGGGAAGTTGCTCTGGCTGAATGAAAACTGGTTTGGGGCAACAGACTTTTCATCTGGTGAACTCCAGCTGAGGGCTGTTGGAAGAGGGTGTCACAGAGGGGCCGTATAAGAGAATCTCAAAGCTGCCAGGACAGGCTCTGACCTTGACAGAGGAGCTCCGGAAGGGCTTCCCTTGGAACATGCGGCCACTACTCCCACAAGAAACCCATGTCAAATGTGAAGCCACTGTATCTTTAGGGCAAGAAGAACCATGGAGAGGAAGCCATGAGTTCCCAGGCTGCTTCCCAGGTCCTTCCCAGGGATGGCAATGTGAAGTCCCCAAGGGACAGAAGTCTGTGGAACTCCACAGCCAAGCCTCTTTGGGGCTGGGAAGTTGGGCCTCCCTCGTTGACTGTGTCTTTCAACTTCAGTTGAGCAGGCCAATCAGTCCCAGGTCTCCGGATGGCCAGCACCAAATATCTGCAGGTTCTCTGGCAAAAGAAATGGGGGGAAGACCTACTCCCTTCTGGGACCTGGATTTGTCCAGCTGTCCCAAGTGTTCACTGAAAGCGGAGAGTGGGGGGCTATTGCTGGGCGAATGCTGGTCTTGGGAAGAGACCTCTTACTTTGTTAACCCTGGTTGATGGCTGTTAGTAGACTGCGTCCTCTGACGTCCGTGGCCTGGCTTTGGCCAGGTGCTGAGTAATATCTCAGGCAGTTTTGGAAGTTTAGCTCTTTCCAGATACTGTGGAAGTCCAATTCTGTTGGATGTGGTAGAACTCATGCTGGAATCCAAGACCTTTGGGGGATTGAATGGCTCATTGTTGTTAACCTGCTGGGAGCTCCAAGCCCTTCTTCTGGCTTCAAATCAATGGTTGTAGCTTGTTGCTGAATATCATGCAAGTGTTCATTGAAAGCAGAGAGTGGGGGGCTATTGCTGGGCAAATGCTGGTCTTGGGAAGAGACCTTTTATTTTGTCAACCCTGGTTGATGGCTGTTGGTAGACTGCGTCCTCTGTGGCCCATGGCCTGGCTTTGGCCAGGTGCTGCTTGTGGGATGGACTGGAAAGTTGTTCTTGGCCCAAAGGGAGGAGAGAGGCCTGCAGGTGGATTTCCACCTCTTTGGGGCTTGGAAGTTGGGCCTCCCTCGTTGACTGTGTCTTTCAACTTCAGTTGAGCAGGCCAATCAGTCCCAGGTCTCCGGATGGCCAGCACCAAATATCTGCAGGTTCTCTGGCAAAAGAAATGGGGGGAAGACCTACTCCCTTCTGGGACCTGGATTGTCCAGTTGTCCCAAGTGTTCACTGAAAGCGGAGAGTGGGGGGCTATTGCTGGGCGAATGCTGGTCTTGGGGAAGAGACCTCTTACTTTGTTAACCCTGGTTGATGGCTGTTAGTAGACTGCGTCCTCTGACGTCCGTGGCCTGGCTTTGGCCAGGTGCTGAGTAATATCTCAGGCAGTTTTGGAAGTTTAGCTCTTTCCAGATATTGTGGAAGTCCAATTCTGTTGGATGTGGTAGAACTCATGCTGGAATCCAAGACCTTTGGGGAATTGAATGGCTCATTGTTGTTAACCTGCTGGGAGCTCCAAGCCCTTCTTCTGGCTTCAAATCAATGGTTGTAGCTTGTTGCTGAATATCATGCAAGTGTTCATTGAAAGCAGAGAGTGGGGGGCTATTGCTGGGCAAATGCTGGTCTTGGGAAGAGACCTTTTATTTTGTCAACCCTGGTTGATGGCTGTTGGTAGACTGCATCCTCTGTGGCCCATGGCCTGGCTTTGGCCAGGTGCTGCTTGTGGGACGGACTGGAAAGTTGCTCTTGGCCCAAAGGGAGGAGAGAGGCTTGCAGGTGGATTTCCACCTCTTTGGATGTGTTAGAACTCTTGCTGGAATTTGGGACCTTTTGGAGTCTGAACTGACTGATGGGGTTGGGATAAAAATCCTTGCTGGTGAAGAGGTGAAAGACTTCTCCAGTTTGGGGCTTGGAAGTTGGGCTTCCCTTGTTGACTGCATGTTTCAACTGCTGAGCAGGCCAATCAGTCCCAGGTCTCCGGATGGCCAGCACCAAATATCTGCAGGTTCTCTGGCAAAAGAAATGGGGGGAAGACCTACTCCCTTCTGGGACCTGGATTTGTCCAGCTGTCCCAGAGATTGGGTCTCCCTTCTTCTCAAGTTTCGGTTCATCTTTTGACTGCTCTCCCTTGAGTGCAGAGCAGTCAGAAGCATTGAGCTGTGAGAAAGGATGCTGGTAAATTTGTGAGGGTCCACCTTCGTCTGTCTGGCATGACTCTTCACGGATTTATTGCCCCAAAGCCACGCATTAGTCCTGGCAGAGTCACCAATCTGTGGGTCAAGAGCCAACCTTGAGGTTCACTTACCTGTCTCCATAGGCCAATTCTTCACCCAGAGTGGGGGAAGCGGAACACGGACCCTTTATTTCCACGCAGAAGCAAAGGGGCACCTCTTGCTGACATTTTCAGCCAAAAGGAAAAGGGCCCAGAGGGGGGAGATTTCCACCCGAGTTTTAATCTGTGTACACAAGAAAGCATAGGGTTACCACTTCATGGCATGGTTATTTGCCACTTCCTGGGTTTCCTTAGTGCATGCACAATGAAATGCAGCTGGTAGACGTTTCTGTTTCTGTTTGTGTTTTCTGTTTATTTGGATTTATATGCCGCCCTTCTCCAAAAGGACTCAGGGCGGCGTACAACATTAAAAAAAAAAACACATCCCAAAAGTTAAAAAAAAATTAAATACATATCCAAAAAAACAAACCGAATTTAAAAAACAATACATTTAAAATAAGTTAAAATTAACAGGCCAGGCTGGCTTGCTGGAAAAGCCAACTTTTGAGGGCGCGTCGGAAGGACCGGAGGTTGTGGATTATGCGAAGCTCCGGGGGCAGCTCATTCCAGAGGGAAGGCGCTCCCACAGAGAAGGCTCTCCCCCTGGGGGTCTCCAGCCGACACTGCCTGGCCGACTTTAATCTGATGGGATTGCGGGTAGTTGCGCTTCTTGCTGGATATCATGCAAGTGTTTATTGAAAGCAGAGAATGGGGGGGCTATTGCTGAGTGAACGCTGGTCTTGGGGAAGAGACCTCTTACTTTGTTAACCCTGGTTGATGGCTGTTAGTAGACTGCGTCCTCTGACGTCCGTGGCCTGGCTTTGGCCAGGTGCTGAGTAATATCTCAGGCAGTTTTGGAAGTTTAGCTCTTTCCAGATACTGTGGAAGTCCAGTTCTGTTGGATGTGGTAGAACTCATGCTGGAATCCAAGACCTTTGGGGGATTGAATGGCTCATTGTTGTTAACCTGCTGGGATTGTGGGTAGTTGTGGCTTGTTGCTGAATATCATGCAAGTGATCACTGGAAGCGGAGAGTGGGGGGCTATTGCTGAATGAAAACTGGTCTTGGGCAACAGGCCACCTGTCAGGCCTGCAGCCATGTTCCTTTTGGATCTTTGGCCTGCCACACTTCTAGTCTACTATGCTGTTTCTATAGTGGGGAAATGGGAGGGGGGAGAGTACGGAATAGAATGTATGTAGCCAAAATGAAATTCCTTTCTAGAAAGCCAAGGTCGTCATCCCTTGCACCTGACCGGAACGAGATGGGTGCAACTATCAGCATGGCAGTGGGAGATTGGACCAGGGATGGACTTATGGGTGTGGGGGCAAGATCATGAACTTTAATTTGCGGGGGGGGGGGGGGCAGAAGCTGATTCAGATTCTGGTTTCCCCCCAGATGTGCCAGCATGGCTCTCTTAATAAATTGGAACTTTGAGCAGTACTTTGCCTTGGACTCTGATTTAATTTTGCATGCTAACTGGAATGCTGACACCGCCTTTCCTCTGGTTAACTTTGGTGGAGGGGGTGTTGGAAGAGAGTGTCCGGTGCGGCCCATGGCTTTGGCCGCGGTGCTGCTTACCAAATGCTTCCTGGAGTTCTGGGTGAGGTGGAAGAAGCAGCCTTTGCACTGACTGGATCCAAAGGTGCCACCTGTAGTTCGTTTGAGCTCCGCCAGATAGTTTCCCACTGGCCTGTTTTGATCCCCTCAAGCAATCTGGATGGCCGAACCACAAGGAGGACTCTGCTAAAACCACCCGGGTGCAGCTGCTATACGTCCTGGGTTTACCTCTTGCCTGCACAATCATCTGTAGCCGGTTGTGGTCAACCCATTGGGATTGTGGGTAGCTGCATCTTGTTGCTGAATATCATGTCAATATTCATTGGAAGCAGAGGGGGTGGGGCACCTGCCGAATGAAATTTGGCATTTACAATCATGATTTAATCACTTGTTGCTTGTCTGTACACTGAGAGACAAATCCCTGCACAGGAGGCAAATCCCTCGTGGGTCCAATCACACTTGGCTATTATGCACAAGGTGGGCCTGTCACGATAGGGGCGACACCCCTGCCAAGAACCAAGTGATCAATACCTCCCAGGAAATCAGCAACAGCCCAGTAACCCAGGCTACAAACCCCGCAAGGCCCCCTCCAAGTTTCTGAACCACAGGCTAAGGGGGCTTCCCACAGACAGAGGATGAAACATCTGCAGAACATCTGCTGAATACTTCATTGTGGCTCTCTGAAGTCTGAAGGTCCCGGCCACAAGGTTTGGATGCCTCCATTCCAAGGAATCTCTAAGAGATCCAGATTCAAGATCTCCTGATCACAAATGCTATTAGGTGCTGGAATATCCAACTTCCTGGAATTGGAGGGTTAGGATGAGGATTAGAGTTATTCTCCAAAGCACTTGAAGGCAAGACAAGAAGCAGCAGATGGAAAGTAATAAATGAGAGAAGACACCTGGAATGAAGGAGCAATTCCTTGGCAAGGAGAACAATTAACCAGCACAGCTGCTTTGCCATCTGAAGTTGTGGGTGAAGAAGAGATAATAATAATAAATAATAATAAATATTTATTTCTTAGCCGCACCCTCTCCCGAAGGACTTAGGGCGGCGTACAATAAAACATAGGAAATAAATATATAAACAAACATACATATAACAAAAACGTATACCAAGACATATACATATACAAGGAGGAGGTGAGCTGATGAATAAAAAACAATTAAAAACACAATGTTTAAAAACCCCTAAATAATTTAATACAATTAAAATACCCCAAATAAAAAACCCATCAGCCATTTGGGACAGCCATTTGCCTGGAATGCCAGAGGGTGTCCTGCTTGAGCAGGGGGTTGGACTACAAGACCTCAAAGGTCCCTTCCGGCTCTATTCTGATTTCCACATCCAAAAAAATCACTGCTAATTTCAATTTTTCTGAATATATATTTAGGAATTACAATTCATAGTCTCATATTACTAGATACTTAGTGGCATTTTCTAAAAACAATGACATATAATTAAAGATAATATCATATGTAGTGCATGTGCCATTCTAAAATTTGAATGGTATTGGTATAATCAATATGTGACACCAACGAATAAGTTAACCATCTAGTCAGTAGGTTCTTCTTTACATCGATTTAATGGTAATAAATATTTCTCAGTAAGATGAAGGGGCAACTAAGTCGTGTATAATCTTGAGAAGAGCTATAATCTATAAAAATTAATTAATTTTGTTCAGGATTAAATGTAGCATAATATTACACAATCAAGAATTTAAATAGATTGCTGATTTACTGAGTCAGAATCACTATATTCTTAAACTGGGCATCCTAAATAGGAAACATATTTATATTGCTGTAATGGTTTGAACCATTAAATCACATTTTTATCTCATTGTCAATATCTGTTTTAGTGAGTATTCTGCTTTGACAAAGTTCCTATGTATCAATCATAGTTGCTTTATATATCTTAGTAGAATCTTTCATGCAGAATAGCAGAGTTGAAAGGAACCTGGGAGATCTTCTAGTCCAGTGTTTCTCAGCCTGTTCTGTGACTAAGAGCCCATGACCCAAGCGGAGAGTCAATTGCACCAGCGACGAATTGCAGCTGAGTTGCGTCTTCCTGCCTTTTTCCCAAGATGCAGAAAACCACTTTGGAGGAAAGGGACTTAAAATTTGCAGGCAGCAGATTGATCCCTCCCCTTCTGAAAAATGGAAAGACCCAGCCGAGCTGTTGCAGAAACAGGGGATTGATCCACCGAGAGGATTTTCACCAAGACAAATGGAGTCATTTTCCCGATCAATGAAGGTCGTGCTCTAGCTGCCCTCCGAAGCCCCTCCCTCAGCCGAAAGCCCCAAACTCAGAATGGCCTATATGAAAACCTATCCTATTTAAGCCTGAGCACCCCCCCACCCCCTAAAATAGTTTCTTCCATTAGATTTTGCTCTGCATTTTTCATGCAGATCATTTCCCAAGTCTTCTTGGAAAAGACTTTCTGGTCAATCCCCTCCCCATCGCAGCCGAGATTCTCAATTAGTATCGATTTATTTAACCAAGGAAAATTGGGTTGGTGAGATCTTGGCAGCTGGATACTTTCAATTCCACTTCCAATTAAGCTAATGAGAATGGGACTAGAGTTTAAAAAAACAACAAGAGTGGCGTTGCACCAACTGGAACAGCCTGGTGGGGTGGGATCTTCTTAAGTTGCGATGCCTGGAGCAGCGGGATCATTGAGGAGAAACAGGGCACTCCCAGGCCTCCATCCTTGATGTTAGCGTGGAAGTAAGCCCCAGGGGTGTCTTTGGGCAGGGAGCATCTCACCGCCACACAGATCAAACAGTCAAGCTTCTTGACGGTCTTCCTGTGACGCAGCACAAGCTTGTGTGTACATTTGGGCACCAGAAATGTTTTCAGAAGCTGCATGTGTTGTTGCGGCTTCGGCGGGGCCCGGGTGAGCTCTTAAAGTAGGGAGTCCAACTTGCTGGTGTGCCTGGGGATAATGTGGCTTTTCCAATTAAACTGGAGGCAGGGGTAACGGACTGAATCCCCTGGCCCAAGAGGGTTGATGCTTCCACCGGCGCATTCATAGGCAGTTGGAGGGAGGGCTATGCAGTTCCGCTTGCCGCCCTTGGCGATGGTAAGGCCAATGGACCTCTTTGCATTCAGCCTCACACCGGCATGGCAAAGGGCTTCAGGCAGGAGACGTAGCTTTTCCTGGAGCCGAGGGGACTTCCCTGCAAGTAGGACCAGGTCATCAGCATAAGCAATACTGTTGATCCGATGCCGAATGCCTGCCAATCACATTGAACAACACGCCCCTCGACTTCCTTTACTGTATCACCTTCCACTGGGTTCCCTTGGCTAAGCTATATGTAGCAGTCAGTTTAGTTTCAGTTTCAGTTTATTAAATTTATAAACCGCCCCCTCTCCCCGAAGGGACTCGGGGCGGTGTACAGACAAAAATAAAATATACAATAGACAACAAAAATACAAAACCCCAGACAAAACAAATGAAACACACAGTCTGTACAATAGTCATGAACTAACTGATAATTAAAACCAATTAAAACCAATTAAAATACCCCAGAATTTAAAAATTTAAAATGCCAGCCAGGAAGGTCAGGATTAGGTTATACTTATGATTGCGATTGGGCCTACTAGTCTACTACATCTAGTTCTTTTCCAGATAGTAAAACTTTTCTTCCTTTGGAGAATGTAGTAAACATAAGCTGGCTCTGGTAGACCAGTAAAGCAGGTCCTTCTTGCCAGATTGAGTAGGAGGCTGAGCCAAACCCATTAGGGCAAGAACAGTTCCAGATCTGCTCGACCCCATGCAGTGGAGGGCTTGGTCGTCACCGACATCCTGAATTAGAGCCAGAAGCAAACTGGCACTTCAGTGCAGCTCATCCAACAGCAGCGATACAGGTGCCACTCCAGGGTGCCCCAAAACTGCCCATGCACCCATGTTCCGCACCAACTGTAGGTTGATTGCACCAGCTACCGATTTCAGATGATGTTACTTCCATCCCTGATGAGCTGTGTGGTCTTTTGCTTTCCATGAAATTCTTTACAGGGGTTTTACGGGGGAGTGTGTTGCCTAGTGGTTGGAGCAATTTACTGGGAATTGCACCGTTGTCCAGATTTAATAAATAAGAACAGGGCATCCTGACACATTTGTGATTGCATGCTAATGTAATCATAGAAGCCTTGGAGGGTCTTTCTGTATTTATTAGTTTCCTAACGCATTTCTAATTATTTCGTTTTGCAATTTACTGAAGATTTATATCGCCACTTATTTACCAACGGAACTCCAGGCTGTGAGTGAAAGATAAAACTCGACACACAACCAATTAAAGGAACCCCACGGAGGCCATTATTTTTAAAAGAGCTTAGCAATTTGCCCCGTTCGATGTGATAAAATGTGGGATTTGGTTTTCTTGAATGCGTTTTGAAGATAGTTCTGCGTTTCAGAGTGTTGGCGAGCTGCAGTGGGTGTATTCTTGTTCTCTTTGATAAGGGTTGTTACGCAGAGGTGGGGTTCTTGTGACAGAAATTATTATTTTTTAAATAGTATTTATTCCATTTTCCAACCTCTAAAAGACAAAACATAACACACAAATTTACTCTTATAGCAGCTTTTATCCCACTAAGTTTCTGTAAGGGCAACAATATATCTGCCTTCATCTATTTGAATTTCTAGTTCACCCTCTTTCTTTCCCATACTTCGAATACTCTGGGCTCAGATTCTGTTTTTTTTTGGGGGGGGGCAAGTCAAGGGGAGGCATTATGTGATCATTGGCTGCTGCTTTCTTAGCTTAGATCACGCAATCACTGGGAGTTTCCCACAGGTTCCCCTCCCCCTCCTTTGTTTGGAAGGGAAGTCAGTTGGAGGGTTGGAATGATGCCTTCCAAAGAGCACATGGTGGGGGGTGGGGGGGGTTGAAAAGGAAGAAAATCAGCAGCAACTATCATGTTTGCAATGTACCTTTATGGTATTTCAGATGCCAAAGCACCATTTGCAAAATAAAATCAAAATATATAGATGGACTACTTACTGTTTCTGTGGACGATGGACATGCTGTCCGCCGCTCACCATCCCGGTGGGCCCCCCCTGATCAAGGGGGGGGCACAAGATGCCTTGTAGGGGCGTCTTGCCGAGGGGTCGGCTTGCTGGAGCCCCCTGGAGCAGCGGCTGCTGCAGGTGGGCTGCCAGCTTTGCCCTAGGCACTGGGAAGCTTTTGGGGGGGGGGGGTGCTTGCCAAGCACGCTTTCATCCGGAGGAGATCGGAAGAAAATTTATTTTATTTATTTATTTATTTATTTACTGAGCGCTTATAGACCGCCTCCTCTCCCGCAAGGGACTCGGGGCGGTGTACAGTCCATATCGGAAATACATCATATAAATAACTATAAAATTAAACAATTAAAATTATTAAATAGATAAATAGATACGAAGGAGGATAAAAAAGGTTTAAAGAACTGTACAGCTGAGTAAATAATTTAAAACCCCAACAAATATCCCATAAAATTAAATTTAAAAAACAATTCCCCTAAAAAACCAGTTAAGAAATATGTTTGCCAGGAGGTAGCAGTTATGATTATGCCAGGCCAGCCAATCGGAACAGGTGTGTCTTCAATTTTTGTCGGAAGGAGCGGAAGTCGGTGGTGGTTCTAATGTCGGGGGGGAGGTCATTCCAGAGGGTTGGGCCCATCACAGAGAAGGCCCTACTCCTTGGCGCCACCCGTTGGCATTGCCTAGTGGACGGCACTAGGAGAAGTCCCTCCCTGTGAGAGCGAATTGGCTATCCCATATATCGTGATATCCTGGTTCTCTTTCATTTTTAATTTCTAACATCAATTTGTCCATTTCTGCACATATACTTTTTTTATTGATCAATTCCTTTTCTGAAGGTACACTTTGACTTTTCCATTGTTGGGCATATACCATTCTTGCTGCTGTTATAATATGTAATGTTAGATACGTTGACCCCTTACTATAGCCTTCTGTTATGATTCCTAATAGGAATAACTCTGGTTTGAGTTCTAACCTTTGTGATTTCTTCCAGTCACATCTGGGTATGTCGCCAAAAACCTTTCGCTTTTTTACATGTCCACCACATGTGGTAGTCAGTGCCCCCTACTTGGTTACATTTACAGCAATTCGGGAATACGTTGTTAAACATTTTGGCCAGTTTTGCTGGAGGCAGGTGCCACCTATAGAACATTTTGTATAGATTCTCTTTATATGATGTGGCCAAGGTTAATTTTCTATTTTTCCCCCATAATTGTTGCCATTTTTCAAAATTAATGTTGTACCCAAAATTTTGGGCTATTGCCGCGCTGTGGTTTTCCATTCTTCCAAGTTGTTTCTCTCTTATCATCCAGCTAATGTCCAATAAGATTCAAATTTGGAATTTCAGTAGCAGTCCTAAAGTTTAGCACCTCTTTGGTGAGAATTTGCATTCCTTTTCCAAACCTGTGACCTTGGATCGTTTAACCATTGTCTCCAATTAGCACTTCTAGTTCCTGTCATTCCCCCCACCCCCACCCCAAATATCATCCCCTGCCCTCTGCCCATTCTTTATGGGAGGCTGCCATCAAAGCAAAGCAGGAGTGAAGCCTTGTGATGTCAGATCTGAACAAATTATAAATATAAAAACCAATTAGAGTTATAAAAAAAAATTAAGCTGTATTTTTAACTATACCCAAGTCAATGGGCCCCAAACCACGAGGCAACCAATACAACAAGAGAGTTTGCCCAGACAACACAAACACACAAGCATTCACAGGTTAGTACTCACTGCTTACCACTCCTTCCCACTTCTACTACGCCTCCTGTTACTGGTCCCCCAGCTGCCAATTCTTCAGAGGGAAGCATCTCTTTCTACTGCTTTAGGCTGCTTTATTCCTACACACAACCACACATCCTTTTCTCTTCCTCCAACACATCCCTGCAGCCATCTTTCATCTCTCAAGCTTTTATCACCGGTGCTGGTGGTTGATTGAGGAGAAGGCTTCAAGAGCAGCCCAGATGCTGGGCATTTTCAGGGTAGACTGCCCTGTCTTAGGCAGGCTTCTTGGTTTTTGGAAGGCCATCAGTGAGGACCAGCCTTGACCTCCTGAGGAAGGTTCTTCCATTGTGAAGGCACCATGACTGATGAGCATCATTGTCCTCTTCCCTTCATGCAATGGGGACACCCACCCACCCCCCAAAAAATCTCCCAGGTGCATTTCCTGGAATGGGTGGAACCTGGTGGGAATAGATGGTCCCAAACTCTTGTTTTCTTACTTAATAGGAGAAAGAGGAGAGCAGATCCTCATTCATTCATTCTCTCATTCATCCATAAGACTTATATGGATGTCCACTCATTCTCAAATGATTCTGGGCAGCTTACAAAGAGTAAGAACCATGTATAAAAGAATGGAAACCAATAACCGTCCATACACAATCAAAGAAGCCACTTGGTGGGCTCCCTCCCACTCTTGAGTTCCCCAGGCCTTTGGGGTTTTGCAAAAGAGGGTCAAAGTGGGGGCCAGTCCCATCTCTGTGGACATGAGGTTCCAAAGGGAGGAAGCCACCACAGAGATGGTGTTCTGGCCACGAGTGTTGGGTCAGTTACTAATCAGGGCAGAGCCTAGTTGTCCCAGGACTCATGCAACTCTGAGAAGGTCCATTCATGGGTATTGAACCTTAGCAGTACCATGAATCCTGGAAGACCTGGGCAGCTGAGGTCATCTTTATTTCTATTTATTTATATATCAAATTTAGAAACTGTCCGTCTCCCTCACAGAAGGACTCTGGGCGGTGGGCAATTAAAACCTAAAGAAACATCAAAGCATCAAAAGTGCACATAGTAAATACGAGGAAGCCAAGATAGCTAAAATTCAAAATGCCAGGAGGAGGCCCTTCAAGGTGTAAAACAGCCCAACAGATGTGGCCCCAAGTAAGATGGCAGAACCTCTCTGAAAGGCCAGGAGAGTGGGGAACCCACCTCACCTCTTGGGGGAGACGTTCCAGAGGTTGGGGGCCTCAACAGAGAGAGAAGCCTCTTGCCTTGAGCTCTGCCAGTCAAAGTTATTTACACCTGAGGAGTCAGCAACCTCAGCCCACCTTTGCTAACTTGGGCAGAGAACCTGCTGGACATCTGGTGATGGGTCAGCTGAGTCCTCAGTCCATCCAAGGCACAATTGTACTTTCACTTCTGTGACCTCTTCATTCTATTTTATTTTGTAAAATTTCTTTGCTGCCCATCTCGCCACGAAGGAGACTTGGTGCGGCCTTACAACATCCTGTTTAAGACTAACCCACCCACCTTGTCTCTCCGACCCCTGTCTTGATTTTGAGAATGCCCTTCATCATAACAACACCTTGGATTTAAAATATCACACTAGCTTCTAATTTTGGCATTTAGGAGTAGCTGTTCTTGGCGGTGGTTTCTTCTCCGAGTTGGCTTTTTAGCTTCCGCACGTTTCGTGGCCAGGCTAGGTGACCTCATCAGCCGGACTTCGGTTTAAGGATCTTGTTTCAGTTTTTCTTCTGCTTTTATCAACCTTGTGTGGTGACGGAATCGGTCAGTCCCTGGACTGACTGGTCACATCATGTGAAAGTCACCTACTACTGAGGAGATGGTCGGTAGCATTGTTGGTAGTCGTAGCAATACTACCTGAGCAGTTTAGCAGTAGCCCCATCAGGCCTTTGCATTCTGACCAAGGCTTCCCCAGCAGCTGAGTCCTCATCCTGATAAGCCCCTTTTATTTAATTTGCAATGAACTCCTCCCTAGCAAAGTCCCCTGCAGTCTTTCAAGATAGTTCACATTTACCAACCTTTATCAGGCTTAGAGAGTGGCCTGGCCGATATCTTTCAGACACCGCAATACTCTGCAAGAATGCAGGGATGAACTAATTGCCTCCTGCAAACTCCACTCCCCTTTCACTCCTCTTTTATTCCCTAGGGGAGGTGCCATTCACCGCCCACCTGTGGCTTTACTCCCAAGTTGACCCTTGTTCCTTAGTTGTTCCCTTCGTCCGGCAACTCTGCTCATGCACAAACTGGGAACAGGCTCCAGCTGTTCTTCTGCCTCACTGATGTCTGACTCCGAAGGCAGCTGATAACTGTCAGACAGCTCTGCCCCCCTCTCTGCCTCTGACACAGAGCCCTCCTCAGAGCCTCCCCCAGACTCCAGGACTGGCCCATGTTCCTCCCCAACCTCCTCACTGCCCGACTCTGTTGCCAGATCTGCTGGCTACTGGTGGGCCACAACACTTTGCAATAACTCTTTGGGGTCTCTTTTTTATAATAATAATAATAATAAATTTGGATTTATTAGCCGCTCCCTTTCCAAGTAGGACTCGGGGCGGCGTACAATGGAGCATAAAACATAAAAAATATATAACAACACCAAATGTACATACATATACAACACACATACATACACACATACATACACGGAGGAGGAAACAAATTACATCAATAGACAGTTAAAAATCAGCTTTAAAATACCCCAATTGTAGAAACCCAAAAAATTAATATTTACAGACAGTTTAAAAACAGTTTGGAGGAATGGGAAGATTACGATTGCGATTGAGCCAGGCCGGATAATTGAAAGAGGTGGGTCTTCAGCTGTACACCGAAGGAGCGGAGGTCGGAAATAATCCTGATATCACGGGGGAGGTCATTCCACAGGGCTGGGCCCATCACAGAGAAGGCTCTGCTCCTGGGTGTCGCCCCCCGACACTGTTTGGCGGACGGCACCCGGAGAAGTCCCTCTCTGTGTGCGCGAATTGGTCGTAGGGATGTGTGGGGCAGGATGCGATCCTGCATATAACTAGGCCCTGTGCCATGGAGCGCTTTAAAGATCATAATCAAAACCTTGAAACGCACTCGGTAGATCACAGGCAGCCAGTGCAGCTCGCGCAGGAGAGGTGTTACAGGGGAGTATCTAGTCCTCCCCATAATCACCCGCGCGGCCGCGTTCTGGACCAACTGTAGTCTCCGAGTGCATCTCAAGGGAAGCCCCATGTAGAGAGCATTGCAGTAATCCAGGCGAGACGTCACTAGCGCATGGGTGACTGTGCGTAGGGCATCCCGGTCCAATAAGGGGCGCAATTGGCGCATCAGGCGGACCTGATGGAACGCCCCCCTTGCCACGGCTGTTACATGGTTGTCCATGGACAGCCGGGCATCCAGGAGGACGCCCAAATTGCGCACCTGTTCCATGGGGGCTAGTTGGACGCCCCCGATGGCCAGAGATGGGAGCACCTGGTTGAACCGGGAGGCCGGAAGCCACAGCCACTCCGTCTTGGAAGGGTTGAGTTTTAGTCGGTTGCCATCCATCCAGACCCGTACGGCCTCCAGACACCGGGACATCATTTCGACGGCCTCATTGGGGTGGTTCGGAGTGGAAATGTATAGCTGAGTGTCATCAGCATACAGATGATATCCCACTCCAAAACCACGGATGATCTCGCCCAACGGTTTCATATATGTGTTGAACAGGAGAGGCGAGAGCACCGATCCCTGTGGCACTCCACATGTGAGTGGCCTCCGGGTCGAACTCTGCTCCCCTGTCAACACACGTTGCGTCCGACCAGAGAGGTAGGAGCCAAACCACCGTAAAATGGTGCCCCTGACTCCCAGCCCCTCTAGCCGGTGCAACAGGATACCATGGTCGATGGTATCGAACGCCGCCGAGAGATCTAATAGGACCAGGATAGAGGAACAACCCCTATCTCTGGCCCTCCAGAGATCATCAACCAATGCGACCAAGGCCGTCTCCGTGCTGTGCCCGGGTCGGAAGCCGGACTGGCGCGGGTCTAGATAATCATTTTCCTCCAGGTGACGTGGGAACTGCTGTGCTACCACACTCTCTACAACCTTCGCTAAAAAAGGAAGGTTGGAGACTGGACGATAATTGACTAGGTCCGTTGGGTCCAGGGAAGGCTTCTTGAGCAGGGGCCTCACCACCGCCTCTTTCAAGGCGGCCGGTAGAGACCCCTCACCCAACGAGGCGTTCACCAGGCCCAGGAGCCAGTCGCGCGTAACCTCCCAGGATGCCAGTACAAGCCAGGAGGGACACGGGTCCAATAAACATGTGGTGGGTCGCAGACGTCCACGCAACCTGTCCAAATCCTCGATGGCAACCGAGTCAAACTCCTCCCAAAGCGGTCCCTCAAGACTCGCGACGGGCGTCTCTACTGAACCACTGAAAGGGGTCCATCCCATCCGGATTTGAGCGACTTTGTCCTGTAGATAATTCCCAAACTCCTCTGCTCTGCCCTGTAGAGGGGCTTCCCGTGGTCTCTCAAACAAGAGGGAACGGGTCACCCGAAACAGGGCGGCAGGGCGGTTATCTGCAGACGCAATAAGAGCGGCACAATGTTGACGTTTGGCCGCTCTTAATGCCACAAGGTACGTCTTCAAATAGGCTCGTGCCTGTGCTCGGTCAAATTCGGAGCGGGAGGATCTCCAACGACTCTCTAGGCGTCTCTTGTGGCGTTTCATCACCCTTAGCTCCTCGGTAAACCAAGGTGCCAGGGTGGTTCGTCGCCGCAGGAGAGGCCGCAAAGGCGCCACCCGGTCTAGGGCCCCGGTAGTCGCACTATTCCATGCGACTACCAGGTCCTCCACTCGGGGGCGGGTCAGGTCCACAGGAGGTGGCCCAAGCTCCGTCTGGAACCTATCCGGTTCCATCAGGCGCTTGGGGCGGAACCATCTAATAACTTCCAGTTCCGCCTCCTCGCGGCGGGGGGTAGCACCAGGGAAGTCCAGCCGGAGAAGTGAGTGATCCGACCATGACAGGGGAATAGTGTCTAGATCCCCTATTCCCAGATCACTCGTCCACTGGCCAGAGACAAAAACAAGGTCCAGGGTGTGGCCTCCCTCGTGAGTAGGGCCCTGAATTAACTGGGTCAGGTCCATGGCTGTCATGGAAGCCATGAACTCCCGAACCCCCTCAGACGCTTCTCCCATCGACGGCAGATTAAAATCCCCCATCAGTAAAAGTTTGGGGGTCTCAACCGCCACCGATGAGATCAGCTCAAGGAGTTCGGGCAGGGCCGCTGAAGTATAGCGAGGAGCCAGGTATACTATCAGCAGGCCCAACTGCCTCCCTGGGCCCCATCTCACGACGAGGGACTCACACCCGGATGTCTGCGGCACAGTGAACTCTCTCGGCTCTAAGTCTTCCCGGATAATCACTGCTACCCCACCGCCCCTTCCCTGGGCCCGAGGCTGGTGAAATGCTCGATAACCTGGGGGGCACATTTCCACAAGGGGTAAACCTCCCTCGTGGCCCAACCAGGTCTCGGTTATTCCGGCGAGGTCCGGGTCCCCCTCCAAAATTAGATCGTAGATGAGGGGGGCCTTATTGACAACGGACCTCGCATTGCATAACAGCAGTCTCAGGCCTTGGGTCTGTCGATCCTGACCACCTAGTATGCAGGGGTTGGTACAAACGACCGGGAATGACCAAAAACCCCGGTCTCCCAACCGACTACGTGCTCTTAAACTGTCCTCGCACCTGCCCCTCCCCACGACCGTTGGTATTAAGGTGCCCTGCACAGGAATGCTTTCTTCCCTCTCCTCCCCCACTCCGCTCCCTCCTCTTTCGACCACACCTAGGTGCCTGGCTCTTCCATCCCTCCTAACCAGTTCCCCCCCACATCCCTACAACCCCTCCCCCCCCCATCCTTATAACCCCTTACAACTTTTAAAAAACATTTAATTAAAAAGCCCCTCAGCCTCCGTTTCTTCCACCTCTCGGGGTTCACAAACCCGTCATCAAGGCAGGCCCTTGAAAGAGCCAAGGGCCACACCTGCGAGAGAGGGGCCTCCCGCAGGCGGAGCAGGTCCAACCTCGAATAAATAGTTCGTTAAAAGTCCAATGGGAATCAGGATGCTAATAAAGGTTGATAGAAAGTTGTTAAAAGTTAATAAAAGTTGATGGCTTATGAGTCGGGGTCTTAGAGGGAGGAAGGATATGTTAAAAATATCTAGATAGAGAAGAAGGGGGTGGGAATGATCGAATACCCTTAATTTCATAAAATTGTATAAAACGACGAAAATGACCACAAGGTGATTTTTTGGGGGTGAATGTGTGTCTTGGTGTCACAAATTCTTTTTTAAAAAAATAATATCCAACTTGATTGAGCCAGATGGGAAAGAGCCATAAGATTAATGGGTCTGTTTGCTTCTTATTTATTTATTTGTGTCAGAAGCATTGCAATTAAACTAAGGCATACTGTACAACATAACATTTAAAATATAAAGGACAACTCTGAAATATGTACAAGTTAAACAGACTGTTCTGTCCAAAACCTCTACAATATATACAGAAGCAGACTTGGCTGTCTGCCACAACTAAGGAAGGGAGATAAGCAACCCCTTGGCCGGGAGCCCAGAAAGCGATCTCTATGAAACAAGGCTTGAACTCACGAAATTCTCCCAATCTTTCTCTATGGCTGGATCAGTAAATTGTTTCCTGCAAAATTCTCCCCCCGTCGCCCAACCTATAAGCTCTCCGGGAGGGGCCAATCAGTAGCCACCTGTTCCTATTTCCTTCTGTGAGCCTTTTTCCAAAGCTGCTCCCTCCTCCTCGCAGCCCTATGCATACGTACGTCAGGGACAGCCTCCCTCTGTTCTTCCTCACTGCTCCCTGACTCAGACGCCACCTCAATCAATCAATCAATATTTATTTCTAAGCCGCACCCTCTCCCGAAGGACTCGGGGCGGCGTACAATAAAACAAATAAAATACAAAGTACAATACAATACAATACAAATCTGGACAGGACATACATATAACAAGGACGTATATAAGACGTATACAAGGAGGAGGTAGGCTGATAGCTAAAAAACAATTAAACAATTAACAATTAAAACAATTAAAAAGTCACAATATTTAAAAACCCCAATAGATAAATTCAATTGAATTACATTAATAAAAAACCCGTCAGGAGCGATATAGTTAGATCATGGTTGAACCAGGCCAGCTACTTGGAATAGGTGGGTCTTGAGCTTAACTCTGAAGGAATGGAGGTCAGACGTAGTCCTAATATCCAGAGGGAGGTCATTCCACAGGGCTGGGCCCGCCACAGAGAAGGCTCTACTCCTAGGCGCCGCCCCTCGACACTGTCTGGTGGACGGCACCTGGAGGAGTCCCTCTCTGTGCAAGCGAATTGGTCGTAGGGATGTATGGGGCAGAATACGATCCCGCAAGTAACTAGGTCCTGAGCCATGGAGCGCTTTAAAGATAGTTATCAAAACCTTGAAACGCACCCGATAGACCACAGGAAGCCAGTGCAGCTCGCGCAGGAGAGGTGTCACATGGGAGTACTTCGTACTCCCCATAATCACCCGCGCAGCCGCATTCTGGACCAACTGCAGCCTCCGAGTGCATTTCAAGGGGAGCCCCATGTAGAGAGCGTTACGGTAGTCCAGGCGAGACGTCACCAGCGCATGGGTGACTGTGCGTAGAGCGTCCCGGTCCAATAGGGTGCGCAATTGGTGCACCAGGCGAACCTGGTGGAACGCCCCCCTGGCCACGGCTGTCACATGGTCATCCATGGACAGCCTGGCATCCAGGAGGACGCCCAAATTGCGCGCCCGCTCCATGGGGGCAAGTTGAATGCCCCCAATGGCCAGAGATGGAATTAACTGGTTGAACCGGGGGGCCGGAACCCACAGCCACTCCGTCTTGGAAGGGTTGAGCCTGAGTCGGTTGTCATCCATCCAGACCCGTACGGCTTCCACACACCGGGACATCACTTCGACGGCCTCGTTGGGGTGGTTCGGGGTGGAAATGTACAGCTGAGTATCATCAGTGTACAGATGATATCCCACCCCGAAACCACGGATGATCTCACCCAGCGGCTTCATGTATGTGTTGAACAGGAGTGGCGAGAAGACCGACCCCTGTGGCACCCCACAGGTAAGGGGGCTTAGGGTCGACCTCTGCTCCCCTGCCAACACACGTTGCGTCCGGCCAGAGAGGTAGGAGCCGAACCACCGCAAAACGGTGCCCCGGACCCCTAACCCCTCCAGTCGGTGCAACAAGATACCATGGTCGATGGTATCAAAAGCCGCCGAGAGGTCTAATAGGACCAGGATAGAGGAACAACCCCTATCTCTGGCCCTCCAGAGATCATCTACCAACGCGACCAAGGCCGTCTCTGTGCTGTGCCCGGGGCGAAAGCCGGACTGGCGCGGGTCTAGATAATCATTCTCCTCCAGATGTCGTGGGAACTGAGAAGCCACCACACTCTCTACAACCTTCGCCAAAAAGGGAAGGTTGGAGACAGGACGATAATTGGCCAGCTCCGTAGGGTCCAGGGAAGGCTTCTTGAGCAAGGGTCTCACCACCGCCTCTTTCAAGGCGGCCGGAAGAGACCCCTCACCCAACGAAGCGTTCACTAGGCCCAGGAGCCAGTCGCGTGTAACCTCCCAGGATGCCAGTACAAGCCAGGAGGGACACGGGTCCAGTAAACATGTGGTAGGTCGCAGTCGTCCACGCAATCTGTCCAAATCCTCGATGACAACCAAGTCAAACTGCTCCCAAAAAGGTTTCTCAAGACTCGCCACTGGCGTCTCGACTGGGCCACTGAAGGGGACCCAATCCTTCCGGATTTGAGCGATTTTATCCTGCAGATATTTCCCAAATTCCTCTGCCCTACCCTGTAAAGGGGCCTCCCGCGGCCTCTGAAACAGAAGGGAGCGGGACACCCGAAACAGGGCGGCAGGGCGGTTCTCTGCGGATGCAATGAGAGCGGCACAATATTGGCGTTTGGCCGTTCTCAATGCCACTAGGTACGTCCTTAAATGGGCTCGTACCTGTGCTCGGTCAAATTCGGATCGGGAGAATCTCCAACGGCTCTCTAGGCATCTCTTGCGGCGCTTCATTACCTGGTGGCCAACAGGCCTCTCTAGTCCCTGCTCTGACTCCAAACACCCCCCAGAGTCTTCCTCAGCCTCCAGGGCAGTCCCATAGTGTTCATCGCTGTCAGATTCCACCAACAGCTCAGCTGGCCGCTGCTGGGCCACAACACGGACCTTGCCCAGAAATTATCAACCTTCACTTCATTCTCCTTTTTAATTTAAATTTATTGTTTTATCATAGAGAATAAAACACAGAACAGTATAATGAACAAAATGAAACAAAACAAGAACATACCATCAACGCTAACAATAACAAAAAAGAGTAAGTTGAATTTATGACGTAACACGTAGGATCCACTCTGGCTAAGTGCTGAAAGAGAAGAAAAATGTGGGCTCCTTGGTGCTCTCTGAGTTTGGTGGTTTTATCGCAGGCATTTCATGACCCGACTAGGGAACAGCATCAGAGGTGGTTAGGAATGATGTTTGCTCTCAGTTTATATTCTGGTGTCTTGCCCTGTCAGTTTTGGTAGAGGTGGTTGTAGAGATTCTTTGGGTGGACTATTTGCCTCTGGTTTCTTGGGCAGTTTCCTGACTGGGGTGTTGCTTACTTGATTGTTGGTCTGATGTTAATGGTGGGTGTCTCTTTGTTCCCTTTTTCATTTGGGCAATAGTCCCTTTTGCAACTACAGATGTTAATGTCTCTGTCTCTATTGATGGCTGATCTGTCCGAGTGCCATCTTCTAGAAATCCCCTGGTGACTTTGGACTTGGTTTGGTCTAGGATGGCCAGTTCCTCCCATTGAAACTACGGTTAAATCTGTCCATCGGTTGTGAAATTAAAGAGGTTTCCGTCACGTCTTCTGACTGCCAGTTGGTGTTCATGGATGCCTTTTGCCATCCTTTCCCCTGTTTCTCCTACACAATGGTTGTTGTTGCAGCCCTTACATTCACTCCTGTTTTTTCTTTGTTTGTGGGGTTGCTGGGTCTTCTGATTTGCTTAGGATGTTTTGAAGGCTTTGGAAGAGGAAAAAGAACAATGAATTCTTCTCCCCTTTTACTATATACATAAGGAAAAAGAAGAAAAAGCAGTGGATTTTCATTCTCTCGTTGCATCACAATGTTCTCAAGTGTTGCGCTGATCAGGACGCAAAAGGGCCGGTGTGCAAAGCTGTTGTCTCTGCGTGTCACCACGATTGTAAAGGGCAGAAGCCAGGGGAGAGCCACGTTTGTCCAGGGGGTGTGTGTGTCTCTGGATCTTGTTGTACCCTTGGACAGTCTGTTCAATGGCTTCCATACAGTCCCAGATTCCAGCTTCTGGGTTGGTCTCATCTGTGTCGGTTCTTTGTAGCTTTCTGTAGATCTATTCTTCTTTTACATTCTTTCAAGTCTTCAGTCAACCAAAGGAAGCTTGTCCTGACATTTAGTATCTTTTGTTTTTGAAAAGTTTTTTGTTATTTTTATTTTTCCATAACCACTTTTACATCATTAATCTTACAGTGTGTCATCCTTTTTAATCTACTTTTATCTTATCTTTACATTTCAATTGCCTTTTAATTCAACTCCTCCCCTATAATTCTACATTCTTTTTGAAATTATTCAATTTTCTATTTCTTTTTGTCTATATTTGCTTTCTATCCAGTGATAAAAACATTTAATATTTAATCTTTGATAAGCAGGTTTTTAGACAGCTGGTCAGTCAAAACATTTTATCTCCTGCAAGGGCTGGGGAGATGCTTTAGCTTGGAAAAGACCAAGATACAAAACTGAAAATAGAAACCTAGAGATGCCAGGGATTTCTTATTGCCATCATTTATCTTTAATTTATCCATCTCATTATTATTTTATCCTGCATGCTATTTTCTGATAATCAAAACAACCCCTGGAATAGCTTTCAGAATTGTGGGTGCTACATCACTGGAGGTTTTCAAAATTAGACTGGACCAACCATTTGAGCCAGGCAGGGGGTTGGACTAGAAGACCTCAGAGGTCCCATCCAGCCTTAGGATTCTATGATACCAGCAGCCATCTAGTAACCTTTCCCCTTGTGCTTCTGCAACTGAAACGTTTAAAGATTTCCAGTGTGTTTTATGATGTCGGTCAATCCCACTTTCTTGTTTTTAAGTCTAAACTGAGCATCCTTTGTCTTGGGAAAATTCAGAAGGACTCTCTGGTGTGTGGTCCTTTTGGACATTATTTCATTTAAAGTTGCCTCTCGCTTGATTTCATTCATGGAGGGCTTCGTTTGGCGAAGGAACCATGTAATGTTGGGGGAATGGGAGGCCACATCCCAGATAAGGCAACAAGGCAAGCGGGTCAGGCTGTCCCACCAAAATTATTATAAGAGGCTGTCAGAAGACAAGAGAAGAGTGGAAAGGAAGGAATGTTCTGGATTTATGATTGAGGATGGCTCATCTCCTACTTGCTTTCCTTGACTCCATCACCTGGGTCCTCTTCACTGAGAGAAGGTGGTCTCAAGGGATCTCCTGCCCAGACCTTCCTCAGTTAATCTTCCTGCTAATTGTCTTGGGGAGAAGTTGTCACTTTTTGAGGCCTTCACTTCCTTCCTCCATACCCTGGTAGTGACAACTGTTCCACTCAACATTATTCTGCACTTGTCCTCTCCAGTCGTTCCATTTGTTCTCTCCTCGCCTCCTCTGCCACCAATTTTGGGCCAGGCCCCTATGATGGGTGTCCCCCTATTCCCCATATGTGGGGGTCTCCTCCCAGAACATACCGAGCAATGGTTTCTCCATAACTGGAAACCATCTACTGTCCAACCCAAGACCGTCACTTGACAATTGGTGCAACAAATGCATCCGAAGAGGGAAGATATCATCATCCAACGTGGGTATAAGTTTCAGAGAGAGGTTGCTGCTTCCAGTGCTATCTGGACACTGGAAGGCTGCTGTGGCACATGGTTTTTAGTGGCCTGCTATAGTTGTGCAGTTGTGACTCAACAAAAACTCAAGAGGTCAGCTTCCATTTTTGGTTCTGGAACATGTTGCAAAGTCCATAAACGTGGAGGGTCAGGAAGAGGATCATGGTTAGGAACTGATGGTGCTGGAGATGATGAGTGTGGATGGAGGACAAAGGTGGTGGAGCAAGAGGATCCAACAGCAACTGCTCCTCTCGTGTCTACTCCAGAGGTCACCATGTGGTGGCACCTTGGCCATAGGACTTGACCCCCTTAAGAGAGTCATAGATACTCCCGCCAAGTAGCCTAGCTCTGCTTGTGTTGAGGGATGGTGTGTCATGCCCCAGAGGGAACTCTTTCAAGCAGTTGGTTAGCCATGAAAGACGGTTTCCAAAAAGACTTAGGGATTCCCCGACAGTGAGAACAATTGGTTAACGGAGCAGCTTTCCTCCCGGGGTCGTAGATGCTCCATCACTGGAGGGTTTCAAAAAAAAGACTGGATGACCATTTGATGGTATAAAGTCTCCTGTCTCAAGCAGAGGGTTGGACTAGAGGACCTCCAAGGTCCCTTCTAGCCTTAGGATTTTAAGACCCATCAAGTAATTTGCACTTGCTCCTCTGCAGCCGAGACTTTTTTATAGCAGATTTTTTATTGTTTTATCCCTCCAAAACATCTTACAATCATCACATCAACATTGTTATGTCATCATACCTGTACATATCAATCTTATTTTGCTTATATATTTATATACATTTATCTACACTTCTACACATTTCTCTATTGTTTCTCGGCTGAATTAATTTTATTCCTGTTTTGACACCATTTGTACCAATTATCCCAAATTTCATAATATTCAGACTCTTCTTTGTCCTTTAATTTTAGTTTTAACTTGTCCATTTCTGCACAATCCAAAATTTTCTGAATCACTAGTTTATCTGGGGGGGAATATTACTTTGTTTCCAGCTGTAGTCAACAGGTGTATTAGTATGTATTTAATTTCCTTTCTATATTTCCCCTTGGATTTTCTCAGCAGAAAAAGTTCGGGTTTGTATTCCATTTGTTCCTCTGTAATTTGTGGTACCCATTTCCAAATTTTCATCCAATATTTTTGAGTTTCCAGGCAGGTCCGCCATATATGATAGAAAATTTATTTATTTATTTATTTTATTAAATTTATAGACCGCCCCCTCTCCCCGAAGGGACTCGGGGCGGTGTACAGACACCACATTAAAATCTAATATAAAATAGATACACTTAAAAACCAATTAAACAATAAGGCTGTACAGGGTAATAAAAGTTAAAAATCAGCTTAAAACAACCCCCAAAATTTAAAAGTACAGAATTGAGGGACTAGATTGGGATTAGGCCAGGCCGGCTAAACTAAACAGGTGGGTCTTGAGCATCTTACGGAAGGAGCGGAGATCAGTGGTTGTTCTGATGTCATGGGGGAGGTCATTCCAGAGGGTCGGGCCCATCACAAAGAAGGCCCTACTCCTGGGCGTCGCCCGCTGGCACTGCCTCGTGGACGGTACCTGCAGGAGCCCCTCCCTGTGAGAGCGGATCGGCCGAAGGGATGTATGGGGCAGGATACGATCCCGCAAGTACCTCGGTCCTGTGCCATGGAGCACTTTAAAGATGATGACCAATACCTTGAAACGCACCCGAAAAGCCACAGGTAGCCAGTGCAGACCGCGCAGGAGAGGTGTTACGTGGGAGTACCTAGAGACTCCCGCAACAACCCACGCGGCCGCATTCTGAACCAGCTGCAGCATTTGAGTGCATCTCGGGGAGCCCCATGTAGAGAGCATTACAGTAGTCCAGCCGAGACGTCACAAGTGCATGGGTGACTGTGCGGAGGGCATCCTGGTCCAATAGGGGACGCAATTGGCGCACCAGGCGAACCTGGTGAAACGCCCCCCTTGCCACGGCCGTCACATGGTCGTCCATTGACAGCCGGGTATCTAGAAGGACTCCCAAATTGCGAACCCGATCCATGGGGGCCAGCTGTTCGCCCCCAATGGCCAGTGATGGACGCAGCTGGTTGAACCGGGGTGCCGGTAGCCACAGCCACTCCGTCTTGGATGGGTTGATCCTGAGTCTGTTACCTCCCATCCAGATCCGCACGGCTTCTAGACACCGGGACATCACTTCGACGGCTTTGTTGGGGTGGTAGGGGTAGAAATGTACAACTGAGTGTCGTCAGCGTACAGGTGGTAGTCCACCCCGAATCCACGGATGATCTCGCCCAGCGGCTTCATATATATGTTGAACAGGAGAGGTGAGAGGACTGACCCCTGAGGCACCCCGCAAGTGAGCGGCCTCAGGGTCGACCTCTGCCCCCCTGTCAACACACATTGCGCTCGGCCAGAGAGGTAGGAGAACCACCGCAAAACGGTGCCCCTCACCCCCAGCCCCTCCAGACGATGCAATAGGATACCATGGTCGATGGTATCGAAAGCCGCCGAGAGGTCTAATAGGACCAGGATGGAGGAGCAGCCCCCATCTCTGGCCCTCCAGAGATCATCCACCAATGCGACCAAAGCCGTCTCCGTGCTATGGCCGGGCCGGAAACCGGACTGGCACGGGTCTAGATAATCCATTTCTTCCAGGTGGCGTGGGAACTGTTGTGCCACCACACTCTCTACAACCTTCGCCAGAAAGCAAAGGTTGGAGACGTGACGATAATTAGACAATATAGCCGGGTCCAAAAAAATCCCTTGTGTTTTTTTGCACGTCCAGCAAGTTGGATTCATGTTCGGATACATTTTGGCCAATCTCAGCTGAGACTTTTAAAGATTTCAAGCATGCTTTTGAGGTGCAGGTCAGGAAATGCTCCATAGGGTTGGCCTAGTAGGGCTGGGAGCCTGGATCTTAGCTCTGGCACGAGGGGTACAAATACTCTCCTTGTGCCTTCTCCAGCATTTGCCCCCGAAATGGACCCAGGCAAGGTGACTGGCCCCCTTAAGAGAGTCATAGCTACTCCCGCCGAGTAGCTTAACTCCGCTTGGGGTGAGGGATGGGGTGGCATGCTCCTAAGGCAGGAATCTGCTCTTCAAGCTTGCCGTTTAGCTCTGGGATGTTTCGTTACCAAACTAGGTAACATCTTCAGCGGGATATTGGGGTGAAGTGTCTTGTTCATTTGTACAGGTTCTGGATGATCTGGTCACTGGTTGAATCACAAATCTGATTGAGTCACGAGGCTGATTGAATCAAAGACTGCTTGAATGACGAGATGGATTCTAGACTTGTGACTTCTGGCTGGTGGCTGGAGGTGTGGAATTCAACTGGTGAGGGTTAGCGGTCAGTTCTGTCATCAGTTGGTGATTCAGATGGTCCTTTCCGTATTGTTCATACGCTGGTTCATGGTCAATGTTTTTATTGAAGGACTTGTTGGTAGAAGGCCAGGCTTCAATAAACTCTCGTGCCTGATGGGTTTGGGGGTGATTTCATCCCAGTCAAACCAGTATTGTTTCTTGTTGCCGTGACCATGACTGGGTTTAGGTTTAGGTTTATTAAATTTATAGACCGCCCCCTCTCCCCGTAGGGACTCGGGGTGGTGTACAGACCGTTCGTGTATAAAACAACAAAACATAACATAAAACATCAGACAAACAACGCACACATACCGACTGGGGACTTTGGCCCAGGCTATTTGACAGCCAGCTGGTGTTCATGGATTCTGGTTTTTAACGGTTGTCCTGTCTGTTTTGTTTGTTTTGTTTTGCTTTATTGGATTTATATGCCGCCCTTCTCCCAAAGGATTCAGGGCGGTGTACAGCATTAAAAAACACATATCACAAAAGTTAAAAGGAAATTAGATACATATCTGTTCTGACCCCCCTTCTTCCCTCGCCAACACAGAACACACTTCGGACCAAAACTACTTCAACAGGATTTATTGCACAGACAGACAGACAGATCCTTGGCAGCAATCCACCAAGACAAGACTCTCAGAACCCTCCGGCACAGAGACACGATAGCAGCTGTCCAGCATGCTAAGCTTCCAAGACAGAACTTTCCGAATAGTTCCTTTGTTGACTTCTGCAAAGGGCGTATGCACAATCAGTCCTTTTATAGCCTGAAGAGGAGCCTACTTATCAGCAGCTGAGAGCAATTACCGCTGGTAACTGCGCCCTTGCTCCTTGCGTCTGTGGGCGTGGCGGTAACGAGCTCTAAGAACTCCCTGCTGATGTCTGAGTCACTGTCCCGTGACTCCTCCCCACTGCTCCAAGGCATGGCATCCGGAGCCCCTCTCCTTTGGCTCTCACCGCTGCCCCATGCCTCAGGCGCCTCTTGGTGGCGGACCAGACTCTCCGATCCCTGCTCAGAGTCAGAACCCTGCCCAGGGTCCTCCTCATTCTCCAGAGCCAACTCATAGGGACCCTCGCTGTCGGAGTCTGGTGGCAGCTCCAACGGCTCCTGCTGGGGCACAACAAGTATCCAAAACAACAAACCCAATTAATAGGACAATAACATTTAAAAAATGAGATAAAATTAACAGGCCAGGGCGGCTTGCTGGAAAAGCCAACTTTTTAGGGCGCGTCGGAAGGACCGGAGGTCGGTGATTATGCGAAGCTCCAGGGGCAGCTCATTCCAGAGGGAAGGGGCTCCCCCAGAGAAAGTTCTCCCCCTGGGGTTCTCCAGCCGACAATGCCTGGCCGACGGCACCCTGAGGAGGCCAACTCTGTGGGATCGCACTGGACGGTGGGAGGCTACCGGTGGCAGGTGGTCCCGCAGGTACCCTGGGCCTAAGCCATGGAGCACTTTAAAGGTCATAATTAATACCTTGAATCGCACCCGGAAAACAACCGGCAACCAGTGCAGGCCCACTAAAAGGGGTGTAACATGGGAGCACCTAGGTACCCCCATGACAACCCGCGTGGCCGCATTCTGGACCAGCTGAAGCCTCCGGGTGCTCTTCAAGGGCAGCCCCATGTAGAGAGCATTGCAGTAGTCCAGGCGAGCCCAACATAGAACTGGTTACCGGGAATAACCAGGGTTTTGTTGGGAATAAACTCTTCAAACTGCTTGTTAGCTGTGAAAGAAGGTTTCCAAAAGGAATTTCCTGACAGTGAGAACATTTAGATAGTGGAACCGCTTTCCTCCTGGAGTTCTGGATGCTCCATCACTGGAGGCTTTCAAAATAGACTGGAGAACCATTTGACCTGGATGGTATCCTGCCTCAAGCAGGGGGTTGGACTAGAAGACCTCCAAAGTCCCATCCAACATTAGGATTCTATGATTCTAAGGCCCACCTAGTAATCTTTGCTTTTGCTCTTCTGCAGCTGACTTTTAAGTTTTCCAGCATGTTTTATGATGCAGGCCAGGAAGTGCTCCAAGATTAATATGGAGAATTTTCTGGATATTTTCCCCTCCCACTTTCTTGTTTTTAAGTCTAAATTAAGCTTCCTTTTTCATGGCAAAATTCAGGAGGATTCTGGTAGCCTCTTTGGAAATGATTTTAGACAGAACTCCTGTTCATGTAGTTATGGAGATTCTCCAAAAACCAAGAAAGTCCATTTGCATTTTGAGAAGCACCTTCGGGTCCTGTTCATGTGATTGTTTTGAGGTGACCTTCTATGTCCAGATATGAATGGGGGGGGGGGGGGTTCTATGATCAGCTGAGAAGGGGGAGTTTTGCCTCTTGGGATATGAAACCAAATGGCTCCCAGGACTCCTGGGAAAAGTGACCTCATCAAGACAAAGCCTCTACTCTCACTTGGGAAGATGAGGTTACTCATGGTCTTGGAGACCATCAAACGGTCACTTCCCCTGTAATGAATAATGGTTGTGTTTGTGAAGATAATAGAGATGGCTTGATTTGTTGCTGCTTTGGCAATTGCTGCATCTGTTGCTGAATCAACTGGTTGTTGTTAACCTGTTGGGATGGTGGGGTGGTTGTAGCTTGTAGCTGAAGACCATGTAAGCGTTCCTTGAAAGCAAAGAGTGGATTGCTATTGTGGAATACAATTTGTCTTGAACTTGCCTCTTGTTAACTCTGGTTGATAGCTGTTGGAAAACTGCGTCATGTGACGTTCGTGATGTTGGTTTGGCCAGGTGCTGCTTGAGGATGAGACTGATCATTCTATCACCTTTCCTGTAGACTTCCTCTTTGGAACGACGTAACTGTTTAAGTTCAGCTGTGAACCAAGGTTTATTGTTACTATATGTTTGCAAGTTCCTGGTTGGTACTCATAGGTCTTCACAGAAGCTGACACAGGATGTTACAGTATCTGTGAGTTCACCCAGTGTAGTCAAAGCAAGCCTGTAGCTTTAACTCTGCCTCCTCAGTCCAAGCCCTCACTGATTTAATTGTTGGTTTCGGTTTTAAGTCTTTGTAAGCAGGTACAAGGTGAATCATGCAATGATCAGAGTGGCCCACAACTGCTCCTAGTAAGGACCGATAAGCATCTTTTAATGTTGTGTAGCAATGGTCTAAAGTATTCTTGCCTCTTGTGGGACAATTTACATGCTGAAAATATTTTGAAAGCTCTTTCCTTAAGTTGCCTTTGTTGAAATCACCTAGAAAAATGGCCAGTGAATCTGGGTATTTGGCCTCAGCCTCCACAATCTGATCATCTAGAGTTCATAACGCCTTGTTTACACAAGCTTGTGGAGGAACATACACAGCAATTAGGAGAAATGAGGAAAACTCGGGTGGAGAATAAAACGGTTTGCAGTAGATAAGTAAAGACTAAATTTTCATCACAGAGTGTATGTATTATAGTTATATCCTGAGACTTTACTTTATTTAATTTATAAACCGCTCCCTCTCCCCGAAGGGACTCGGGGCGGTGTACAGTCAGAATAAAAACACCATATACATACATAAACATAGAGGAGGCGATATATAAACTGTACAGTAATAATAAGATTAGAAACAGCATTAAAATCTACCCCAAAAATCTACCCCAAAATTAAAACTAACTGCCAGGAGGATAAGGAATAGGACTATACATGGGCCAGGCTGGCTAATTGGAACAGGTGGGTATTGAGTTTCTTGCGGAAGGAGCGGAGGTCAGTGGTGGTTCTAATGTTGGGGGGGAGGTCATTCCAGAGGGTTGGGCCCATCACAGAGAAGGCCCTACTCCTGGGCGCTGCCCATTGGCATTGCTTGGTGGACGGCACCCAGAGGAGTCCCTCCCTGTGAGAGCGAATTGGTCGCAGGGATGTATGGGGTAGGATGCGATCCCGCAGGTAACTAGGTCCTGTGCCATGGAGAGCTTTAAAGATGGTAATCAACACCTTGAAACGCACCCGAAAAACCACAGGTAGCCAGTGCAGCTCGCGCAGGAGAGGTGTTATGTGGGAATATCTAGTACTCCCCATGATAGCCCGCGCGGCCGCATTCTGGACCAGCTGCAGTCCTCGGGTGCATCTCAAGGGGAGCCCCATGTAGAGAGCATTGCAGTAGTCCAGACGGGACGTCACCAGCGCATGAGTGACTGTGCGAAGGGCGTCCCGGTCCAATAAGGGGCGCAATTGGCGCACCAGGCGGACGTGGTGGAACGCCCCCCTTGCCACAGCTGCCACATGGTCATCCATTGACAGCCGGGCATTTAGGAGGACGCCCAAATTGTGTGCCCGCTCCACGGGGGCCAGTTGCTCGCCCCCAATGGCCAGCGATGGAGTCCACTGGTTGAACCGGGGCGCCGGTAGCCACAGCCACTCCGTCTTGGAGGGGTTGAGCTTGAGTCTGTTGTTCCCCATCCAGACCCGAACGGCTTCCAAGCACCGGGACATCATTTCGACGGCCTCATTGGGGTGGTTCGGGGTGGAGATGTATAGCTGTGTATCATCAGCTTACAGATGGTATCCGACCCAGAAACCACGAATGATCTCACCCAGCGGCTTCATATATGTGTTGAACAGGAGGGGCGAGAGGACCGATCCCTGCGGCACCCCACAAGTGAGCAGCCTCAGGGTCGACCTCTGCTCCCCTTCCAGCAGAACCACCGCAAAACGGTGCCCCCCCACCCCCTCCAGCCTGCGCAATAGGATACCATGGTCGATGGTATCAAAAGCCGCTGATAGGTCTAATAGGACCAGGATAGAGGAACAACCCCTATCTCTGGCCCTCCAGAGATCATCCACCAACGCGACCAAGGCCGTCTCCGTGCTGTGACCGGGTCGGAAACCGGACTGGTGCGGGTCTAGATAATCGATTTCCTCCAGGTGACGTGGGAACTGTTGTGCCACCACACTCTCTACAACCTTCACTAAAAAGGGAAGGTTGGAGACGGGACGATAATTAGCTAGCTCTGACGGGTCCAGAGAAGGCTTCTTGAGTAGGGGCCTCACCACCGCCTCTTTCAAGGCGGCCGGTAAGGACCCCTCCTCCAATGAAGCGTTCACTAGACCCAGGAGCCAGTCTCGTGTGACCTCCCAGGATGCCAGTACAAGCCAGGAGGGACACGGGTCCAATAAACATATAGCGGCTTGCAGTCGCCCGCGCAACCTGTCCATATCATCGGTGGCAACAGAGTCAAACTCCTCCCAGAGTGGTCCCTCAAGACTCGCTTCTGACGTCCCCCCTGGTCCACTGAAGGGGACCCATTCACTCCGGATCAATTGTTGTTGATTTAATCAGGATTCAATAAAGCATAGGGCA
The DNA here is from genome assembly GCF_964273705.1 of Natrix helvetica. Taxonomy (NCBI): domain Eukaryota; kingdom Metazoa; phylum Chordata; class Lepidosauria; order Squamata; family Natricidae; genus Natrix; species Natrix helvetica. The sequence continues at coordinate 1,212,224 of NC_138551.1, read as the reverse complement.
GATGTCTTGTAAAAATCAGAATTGCATCTATTTAGAAGATGTATTTCATCCATCTTATTAGCAAGTGAACATGAATTAGTCAGAAAGATTGAATGGAGCAGTTTTTTAAATTTCCCCTATTCCTTAGTCTATTTAAAATTCCCTCTCTTTTTACCTCCGTGATGGCTTCGTCTGCATTTGCTTTTGGTGATCCATAGTTCTGGGGAATCTGCTTCCTCCTGTGTTAGAATCTCCTCTGCCTTTGTAAAGGGGGGGGGAATGAGGTTACAGAGAACTGCTCCTTAAATAAACATTGCTTAATTCTTAGCAGATGGTCTCGTGAGCATGACGTCTGTAGAGAATCAGAGAATAATAAAAAATAAAGAAACCATTAGAGAGCATTTCACCGAGGCAGCCATCGGCGGTGCCATCTTGGATTGTATGGGGATGGGGAACCGATCCTCACAGCTGCAGTGAGGCCAAGATGAGATTTCCTGACCCAGGGAAGCACATATGGACAGAGAGTGAGTGATACACCCAACAGGGCCTCTTCTTCTTACAGGCTCTTAAAGTGATATCAGTCCAAAAACCTTGCTGACTCATTCCCAGCATTACATCATTGTAGCAGCTGGTCAGCTCTTAAAATCATTACCCTGACAAAACCAATGAGACAACAGTCTTGTTTTGAGACGGAACTGAATGGCTCTCCCAGTTGACTGAGTCATCTGTGCCCTCAAGTCATCTGCTCTGAAACCAAGTCTACCACTTGTGTTGCATCCAGGATAGTAATCTGTGCTGAGTAGTCGCTGGTCCACGGGTGGAGCCTGTGGAGAAGGCTTGGAACTGTGGGAACGGAGGAGGCAGACTCAGGCTCAGTAACAACAGCTCTTTATTCAGGGTCTGCTCTCTACAATCCAGCAAAGGTCCTGTCCGGCAGCAGGCCTTTTATAGGGTTCCGGCAGGGCCTTCGGCCAATCAGATTTAAATGAGTTCCTGCTGGTACCTTGGTGGAAACTACATGCATTATTCAAGGTACTTAACATACTCAAAGTACTTAACAGCTCCACCCATGGACCACCAACTGTGGAGAAGGCTTGGAACATGGCTGTTGATGTTTGTGTGTGTGTGGGGGGGGGGGGAAGGTTTCTAATGGAGTCTTTAGGTTTGCTGGGGTTTGTCATTGTTTTCATTTGTGAATGTGTAAAGCATTTGTCTCTTCCCACCACTTGTCCGCAAAGGGTTTGGAAACTTTCAAATACCCTTTGTGCGAATACTGTGGGGTTTTCATCTTTCTCCTGTTGGACATGCTAACTTTTGCTTTTTTTAAATAGATTTTTATTGTTTTTTCCATCTATAACAACTTTCAATCATCACATTAACATTGTTGTGTCATCATACTTATATCTATCTATCTTATATTGCTTCTATATTTGTATACATTCATTATCAGATCTATACATTTCTGTATTGCTTCCTGGCTAAATTAACTTTATTTCTATTTTATTTATTTTATTTATTTATTTTATTATTCATATTTATAGACCGCCCCCTCTCCCGAAAGGGACTCGGGGCGGTGTACAGTCACTAAAATACGTTATAAAATACATACAAAACAGTTAAATAATTAAATACGTAGGTGGAGGAGGTTGCAAGACTGTACATAGAATAATAAATATTAAATATAGTATATAGTGTATTAAAAACTTTTTAAAACCCCAAACCCAATTAAAATGAATAAATCCCCGGGAGGTAGAACTAAGAAAGTGCCAGGCCAGCTGATTGAAATAGGTGAGTCTTTAACTTTTGCCGGAAGGAACGGAGGTCGGTGGTAGTTCGAATGTCAGGGGGGAGGTCATTCCAGAGGGTTGGGCCCATCACAGAGAAGGATCTACTCCTAGGTGTCGCCCGCTGGCATTGACTAGCAGACGGCACCAGGAGGAGCCCCTCTCTGTGTGAGCGGATAGGTCGCAGGGACGTGTGTGGTAGGATGCGATCCTGCAGGTAACTAGGTCCACTGCCATGGAGCGCTTTAAAGATGGTGATCAATACCTTCTGTTATACAACCATTTATACCAATTATCCTAAATTTCATAGTATTCAGATTCTTCTTTTGTCCTTTAATCTTAATGTTAATTTATCCATTTCTGCACAATCTAGAATTTTCTGAATCACTAATTCATTTGGGGGAATATTACTCTGTTTCCAACATTAGGCAGACATTATTCTGGCTGTAGTCAACAAGTGTATTCATATATATTTAATTTTCTTTCTATATTTCCCCTTGGTTATTCCCAGCAGAAAAAGTTCCAGTTTATATTCTATTTGTTCCTCTATAATTTGTTGTATCCATTTCCAAATTTTAATCCAATACTTTTGAGTTTCCAGGCAGGTCCATCACATGTGATAGAAAGTCCCTTGGTGTTTTTTTGCCCTTCCAACAAGTTGGATTCATGTTCGGATACATTTTGGCCAATCTCATTGGTGGTAACTGCCAATGATAAAACATTTTATACGTGTTTTCTTTGTATGCTACTGATCTTGTTAATTTATAACTTGTATTCCAAATTATTTCCCAATCCACTAGATCTATATTGTGTCCAAACTTTTTGCCAACTTCTTAAGTGGGGAGCCAGTAGTATATAATGCAGGATGAGCTCACCTGATTGAAAGGCAGTCTTCAAAACTCAAGATGTCAGCTCCCGTTTTTGGTTCTGGAACAATTTGCAAAGTCTAATAAGGTGGATGTCCATAAAGTTGGAGAGTCAGGAAGAGGATCATGGTTAGGAACTGATGGTGCTGGAGATGATGAGTGTGGAGGGAGGACAAAGGTGGTGGATCAAGAGGATCCAAAGATAGAGGGGTCAAAGATGGACCCATTTGATGAACTGTAGGCACATCTTGATGGCCATCAGCGAACAACGTAGGAAGCAGGGAGCCAGTAGTATATAAATCTCCTCCTTTAGAACCCTGGACTTCATGGTGTCGTAGGGCCTGGTCCTCTTCAGGGAAGCAAGTCAGGTGCTTAGGTGGAAGAGCGGCTGCACACGCAGTGTTGAGTTCTGCGGGGTGTTGGTAGAAGTTGTGTATCCTGAGGGTCTATTGCAACGGAGACTGGAACCAGAGAAAGGAGGAGGGAAGCAACACAACACCGAACAAGGACACCCAGGAGTAATGGTGTTGGAAGCTGTTGAGAGGTCAAAGAGCAGCAAGAATGGATTCACTGTTGTTGTTGTTTTAATATTTATTTTTATTGCACCATTTTTCTTTACATGTCTCTATCACATGATTAACAGGTCTGTGGCATTATTCATACAACTGGAATCAAGATTCAATTAATTATATACGTTCTATTTCCAAGCGTTCTAATCCTACATGCATTTTTTCCATTTCTTATTTCTATTGCCCATCCATTCATACCATTTCTCCCATTCCACATAGCATTCCGAATCATCCTTCCCTTTTTTAACTCTAATGTGAGTTCGTCCATTTCTGCACAATCAAATATTTTTTGGATTACTATCCTTCTTCCAATATTGCGCAAAAGGAATCCTTGCCTCCGTTATTATGCGGAGTTGGCCTTCTCTCATCTTGTCTGTAATTGGTGCATGGAGTATCCACCGTATCCACACCTATTCATCTCCGCCCGCTGCCTTTTATCCCCAGAATTAGAGTGGGGCTTCACTAGCAGCGGTGGCTGTTCCATCCCAAGGACCGGCCCATAGATTTCCACTGCTCTCCTCTGCCTTCTGCACATCCAAGTGTCAGGCACTGGACCCAGCTGTTCCTCCTCTTCCTCATCAGCCACCTCCAGACCTGGGAGTCTCCATCTGAGAGCTGATGGATGGCCCAGGCTCCATAGCTGTCTCCCTCTGCCAACTCCATTCCCTCTTCCCCCTCGGAGCTCCCAGGTTGCCCTGATGCTACCCTCGACTCCTCCGCCTCTGATTCGGCTGCTGGAGGGCCCAGTGGCTGAGGGGCCACAACACGTTCTTTGAAGCATTCAGAGATGCTCCATCTCCTCTGAGATGGTTCCACTTCTGCCTTCCTTTGGTCTGTGGTACAGTTGGTGTGGATGGACGATGGATGCGTGTTTCTATTTTGCCATCACTGCCTCTGTCGATATATTCAGAAAGGCTAGCAGGTCACTTACTTCACCTCTTGTGAACTTTATTCCTTTGAAGATGTTGTTGACAGCTTCATGTTCTTTAGTTGGTCCCCTTTTTAATATGACAAAGGTGTCATCTACATACTGGATCCACACTTCGTGTAGTGTTTGCGGAGTGCTATAGATTCCAGGGGTTGCATTGCTATCCCAGGTATGAGTCCTAACAAACGACCGGTCATAACCAACAGCCAAGGTCTCCCAACCGACCTTGTGATCTTCTCCTGTCCTCGCATCCCCCCCTCCCCGCGACCGTTGTAATAAAACAACCCTCTGTTGAAATAGCCTTTTCCCTCCCCCCCACCACACTCACTTCCCCCCTGGACTCACCTGTTCGCCTGGCACTGGCTCCCCTCCCGGCCTGATTGACCCGCCCCCCCTCCCTGGAACCCCCTAAAAAAGATACAAAACATTTTGTTAAAAATCCCCTTAGCTTCCGCTTCCTCCACCTCTCGGGGTTCACAAACCCGTCATCAAGGCAGGCCCTTGAGAGAGCCAAGGGCCATGCCTGCGAGAGAGGGGCCTCCCGCAGGCGGAGCAGGTCTGACCTCAGGTAAATTGTTAAAAAACCCGGTGGAGTCAAGGTGCTGCTGATGGTAAATTAATAGTCAGTGGGTCAGGGTCTCAGCAGGAGGTGGGAGGACAGTGTCCTGTTTGTACTTGGATGAGGGGGGGGGGCAGAAAGTGGTCGAATGTCCAAATGTCCAAATGGTAAAAAGATGGCAAAGATGACAAAAGGTGGGTGGCAGTCCCAGGTGGTCCCAGATGGGTGTGAGCTCATGGATAGAGATCTAGGGTCCTCAGTGGATGGGGGGGACATTCTTGGCCCAGGTGTTCTTGGCCCAGGCACCGCTCCGGCCTATCCATGGCCCAAGGGCAGGGCTTCCGGCGGCCTCCAGTGTTCTGGACCACCCCCAGCCACTGTCCTGCATCTTCATACTCTCTCCTGGCTCCCACCCAGAAAACCCGGTGTTCCTGGCTCTTACCCAGCGCTCCGATGTTCCTGGCGTTAAGCTTTCGGCGTCTTCTGCTGGCGCCGGCAGGTCTGAGGGCACGGGAGCCGCCGGGAGATAACAACACCTCAGCGGAGCCCCTGGCAGCGGCGTCCCCATCTGCTCTCCCGTCTGCTTCGGTATTGTCAGCCCCTCTCTCATTATCACCAGTCTCTCTCTCTCTCTCCGTTGCCGCACGCCGCACGCCATGCACCATCGCCATTATTTTTCTGCTTTCTGCCCCGCCTTCCGCCTACTGCTTTTCCTCTGGCTTTTCCTCCGGCCTCCCCGACCACCCTGGCGGACCAAAATGGGTCCAAAACAAGCCAGGGTGGTCGAACAATCTGACTCTCGGCCCTCAGGTGGAATGAGGGCCGGCCGCAGCCCCTTCCTCCATCGGGAGCTCCACAGCGTTCTCGGAGCTCAGGAGGCGACCGCCATCGCCGGAAGCTCCTCCTAAAATGGAGTTGTGTGATCAGCCAAGAAGGGAGAGTTTTGCCCCTTGGGATATGAAACTGAATGGCTTCCAGGACCCCTGGGAAAAGTGACCTCATCAAGACAAAGCCTCTACTCTCACTTAGGAAGTGGTCTTGGAGACCATCAAACTGTCACTTCCCACCTCCCTTTTACTGAATAACGGTTGCTCTTTTGATTGTCTCTGTGATGATTTGCATTGGCAATCGCCACAGCTGCCGTTGAAGATACTGGTTGTTGTATACCTGTTGGGATTGCAACTTGTTGCTGAAGATCATGCATGAGTGCACTGAAAGTGGAGAGTGGTTTGCTGTGGCTGAATGAAAATGGGCCTCTGGCAACAGTCCTTTCTTTTTGTTAACACTGGTTGGTGGATGTTGGAAACCTGCATGCTATGATGTCCATGGTGTGGCTTCTTCCATGGCCAGGTGCTGCTTCTTCAGGTGGAAGTCCAGATGTAGTGGATGTGAGGGAACTCAGGTTGGAAAATAGGACATTGGGGGGATTGAATTGAGGGTGGGGGGATAAAGGTCCTTGCTGGGAAAGAGGTGAAAGACTCATCCAGCTTGGGGCTTGGAGGTCAAGGTTTGCTTGCTGACCCCGTGTTTCAATTGCTGAGCAGGCCAATTATTCCTAGGCTTGCAGATGGCTTGACTCTGTGTTTTGTTGAGCATTTATTTATTTGTTTTTATTTATTAAATTTGTTAGCCGCTCCCTCTCCACAAAGGGACTCGGGGCGGCGTACAATAAATAAAAACACATATTATAAAATTACACATTGTACGGAGGAGGTATAAAACACAATACAATCATTATAATAACATAGAAATATTAAAATAAGTTAAAATTAAATACCCCAATGGAGATTACAAGTTTAAAATTGCCAGGAGGAGTAAAATGGAGCTATGGTTGAGCCAGGCCTGCTAGTTGAAAAAGGTGGGTCTTGAGTTTTGAACGGAAGGAGCGGAGGTCGGTAGTAATCCTGATGTCGGGGGGGAGGTCATTCCAGAGGGCTGGGCCCATCACAGAGAAGGCCCTACTCCTGGGCGCCGCCTTTTGGCACTGCTTAGTGGACGGCACCCGGAGAAGTCCCTCTCTGTGCGAGCGAATTGGTCGTAGGGATGTATGTGGGAGGATGCGATCCCGCAGGTAGCTAGGTCCTGTGCCATGGAGCGCTTTAAAGATGGTGGTCAACACCTTGAAACGCACCCAATAGACCACAGGGAGCCAGTGCAGCTCGCGTAGGAGAGGTGTTATATGGGAGTATCTCGTACTCCCCATATTCACCCGCGCGGCCGCGTTCTGGACCAGCTGCAGTCTTCGAGCGCATCTCAAGGGAAGCCATGTAGAGAGCATTACAGTAGTCTAGGCGGGACGTCACCAGCGCGTGAGTGACTGTGCGAAGGGCATCCCGGTCCAATAGGGGGCGCAATTGGCGCACCAGGCGAACCTGGTGGAACGCCCCCCTCGCCACGGCTGCCACATGGTCATCTATGGACAGCCGGGCATCCAGGAGGACGCCCAAATTGCGCGCCCATTCCATGGGGGCCAGTTGTTCGCCCCCAATGGCCAGTGTAGGAATTAGCTGGTTGAACCGGGGGGCCGGAAGCCACAGCCACTCCGTCTTGGAGGGGTTGAGTTTGAGTCAGTTGTCACCCATCCAGACCCGTACGGCTTCCAAACACCGGGACATCATTTCAACGGCCTCGTTGGGGTGGTTTGGGGTGGAGATGTACAGCTGTGTATCATCAGCGTACAGATGGTATCCCACCCCAAAACCACGGATGATCTCGCTCAGCGGCTTCATATATGTGTTGAACAGGAGAGGCGAGAGGACTGACCCCTGCGGCACCCCACAAGTGAGTGGCCTCAGGGACGACCTCTGCTCCCCTGCCAACACACGCTGCGTCCGGTCGGAGAGGTAGGAGCAGAACCACCGTAGAACGGTGCCCCTTACCCCCAGCCCCTCCAGCCGGTGCAGGAGGATACCATGGTCTTAATTAATGAGACAACGGCTGTTAGATCAGCCACTTCTAAATAAAAATGATCCTCAGCGTCATTTGTTGAGAAAGGTATGGTTTATTAGAGATCAAATGTATTGCAGTATTGCAAAGCCAGAACTGAGAATCATGGGCCAAAATCCCTAAGTTCTACTTTTCCCTCCCTTAACTGTCTCTTATGGCCCCCTCCCACAGTGTCACCAATTGGGTTCATGTTGTCCTAACAGTCCAAAAATGGTATGCAGCTCTCTCCTCCTTCCAACTGGGTGACCTTGAAGCAGCTCCTCAAAGAGATACAGAAAGTACTTTCATTTTCCCAAGCATTCCCTTCTTCTTTCCTCCTCCCCACAGTTCATGGTAGACTGTAAGCTGTTCTGACCCAGCTCCCTGAATACAACAAAACCTCTGCAGTTAAATAAATGTTCCCTCAATGTTAGCAGGCTAACAAGTCTGTCCAGCAGGCAGATGAATCGTTGTCTGCCACACCTATTCATTATTTTATTATTATTTTATTAAACTTCTAGACCGCCCCCACTCCCCAAAGGGACTCGGGGCGGTGTACAGGTACAAATTTAAAAACCATACACTCGATAATATACATACTAAAATTGAATTAAATATCCCCTGTACAAATTTATAAGTATTAAAAACTTAAACTTTAAAACCAAACCATAAAATTTAACAATACAAACTGAGGTGGGAAAGCTGGAATTACGCCAGGCCGGCTAGATGAAACAGGTGGGTTTTGAGTTTCTGGCGGAAGGAGCGGAGGTCCGTAGTCGTTCTAATGTCAGGGGGAAGGTCATTCCAGAGGGTCGGGCCTATCACAGAGAAGGCCCTTCCCCTGGCCGTCGCCCGTCCCCTGGGCGTCGCCCGCTGGCATCTCCTCTCCCTGGTTTTTATGCCCAGAGCTAGAGTGGGGCTTCACTAGCAGCGGTGGATCTTCCTTCCCAAGGACCGGCCCATACATTTCCACTGCTCTCCTCTCCTCTGCCCTCTGTGAATTTGCATGTCAGGCACTGGACCCAGCTGTTTCTCCTCTTCCTCATCAGCTACCTCCAGACCTGGGGGCTGTTGATTTTCCATCTGAGGGCTGACGGACGGCCCAGGCTCTTCTATTTGTCTCTTTCTCTCTGCCAGCGTCATCCCCTCCTCCCCCTTGGAGCTCTCAGGTTGCCTTGATGCTGACCCCTGAGTCCCACACCTCCTCCTCATCATCTGATTCGGCTGCCAGAGGGGCTGGAGGCTGACAGGCCATAACGCAAGCATAAGAGGTGACAGCTGAAAACAGTCTTGTTTTGAGACGGAACTGAGTGGCTCGCTCCAGTTGACTGGGTCATCTGTGGGGGGCATTCACCACTTGCCTAGCAATTAACATCAAAGCCATCATGGTCCAAGGGAGGGGCCCCTGAGGACACCTGGACGAGCTTTGTTCCATGGTGGCATTAAGGCCAAAGATTAGATTTTGTCAGAGTCTCTTATTCCATACATTTATTCCCCAAAGTCAAATTATGACTCTGGTCTGCCTGGAGTTACGGGCTTTGAATAGCTACAGTAAACAGAAGGAGTAGACAAATTGCATGCCCGTTCCATTTACGCAAGTGTTGTTTCAGTGGAATGAGAGTATCAAAATAATATTGCTTCCTCATGGAAATGCTGTCCACGTGTCCAGTCCAGTAGTTCCCTTTTCCTTTAGGTTTGCAGGGGTCCTTCGGCATCATTCTAAAGACTCATTCGCTCACAGGCTGTGCCTGATGGGTCCTTTCATGGTTGGTTGCTGTCTTTGAAGAAAGGAAAGAAAGTTCTAATCCGTCCATGATGGGGCTCTCTGCGAAGAAAGAGTCAAATTATTCCTCTGGTCTGCCTGGAGTTACGGGCTTTGATTACTTACAGTAAACAGAAGGAGTAGACAAATGGCAGGCCGGTTCCATTTACGCAAGTGTTGTTTCAGTAGGAAGAATGACAGAATAATATTGCTTCCACCTGGGAATGCAGCCCACAGGTCCAATCCAGAAGGTCTCCTTCCTCCTTTGCATTGTCTTCAGTTTTGTTTTGAGACGGAACTTGCTCTCGTTGACTGGGTCATCTGTGGGGGGGATCCATCACGTGCCTTACAATTAACATCAAAGTCATCATGTTAAGTTAGTTTTAAGTTTATTTGATTTATAGACCGCCCCCTCTCCCAAAGGGACTCAGGGCGGTGTACAGACATCTCATTAAAAACCGTATACAAAAATAAATACCCTTAAATTCCCATAAAATCAAATTAAACAATAGGCTGTACAAAGTGATAAAAATTAAAAACAACCTAAAACCCACCCCTAAAAATTTAAAATACAGACTTGAGGGACTAACCTGGGATTAGGCCAGGCCGGCTAAATTGAACAGGTGGGTTTTAAGCTTCTTACGGAAGGAGCAGAGATCGGTGGTTTTTCTGATATCGGGGGGGAGGTCATTCCAGAGGGTCGGGCCCATCACAGAGAAGGCCCTGCTCCTGGGCGTCGCCCGCTGGCACTGCCTAGTGGACGGCACCCGGAGGAGTCCCTCTCTGTGAGAGCGGATCGGCCGAAGGGATGTATGGGGCAGGATACGATCCCGCAAGTACCTAGGTCCTGTGCCATGGAGCGCTTTTAAGATGATAATCAGCACCTTGAAATGCACCCGAAAAGCCACAGGTAGCCAGTGCAGCCCGCGCAGGAGAGGTGTCACATGGGAGTACCTAGTAACTAGAATCATCTCCTGGTGTTGCCCATTCCAAAACCACCTTTTCCATAATGTGTGTTCCTGGTTGGTCCCTCCAACAATGACCCATCCATCTACTCAAAGCAGATTGACCGACCTAGCTTCCGGAGTCCTACCCACAAGCTCTTAGTGACTCCTGAGGCAGCACGCGCATCCTGAATCCATTAAGGGCTACTTGCCCATGCTCCCCACCACCTTTTAAATGTTTTTCACCACCCCGCCCACTCACGTGCGCAACTCCACCCCATGTAACCCAGATGTACTTCCGCTTCTTCATAGCATGCAGACAGTTTCCCCTTCGTCCGGACATGCCGATGTACTCAGTGGTTGCACATGAGTCCCATGCTCTCCTCTCGGCTGGGCCAGTAGCTCCAATGTTCTAGCAGCCATCTGAGCAAGACATCTGCTTCTCCAATGCTGCTGCTGCTACTCCACAGTGGCTCCCAATGACATCATGCTCGGGCAACTGACACTCAGCTGTTTGTTAGCCACGTGTGTGTTCCCAGAGGTTTCTGAGCCTGGGAAACATTGCCACTTCCTCGTCGGGCTGGGAGGTGATTTCTGGCTCTGTGGACAGGCCTCAATCACCTCTGCCGAGTGCCTGGCCGAATGACAGCTCTGGAGCTGTTGGCACACCAGCTGGCATCTGCACCACCTCTGTGTAACATAGAAACTCTTGAAAATCTGGAAAAGATTTTCTCTCTCTGCTCTTATTTGCGCAAGTTAATTAGTTTAGCCTGATGATTAATTATCAGTACAGGCAGTAGTTTAGTGATCTTTGCAACATGTAATGACTTTGCATGCAACATAGTTTTCTAGTTCTGGTTATTTGCAGGTCATGTTATTAATCGAAAGGAGGATCAGAGGAAGTAGCAATAAATAAGTGTAGCAATAAATCTAACCTGAATCACAATTCTTTTCACAATTATTAAAATTCTTCCTGCAATAGAAACCTTTGCCATAATTATACATATCTCCCTATAACCTTTTGTCCTTTAGAGCGTGATCTGAAGTCTGTGAGTGCAGATGTGCTTGCAAGATGGACATTAGAACCCCAACATCTGGAGTCCATTTCAACAGCCGCATGGAGGCTGAGAGCTTTGTTCAATGGTTGCATTAAGACCAAAGATTAGATTTTGTCAGAGTCTCTTATTCCATACATTTATTCCCCAAAGTCAAATTATTCCTCTGGTCTGCGTGGAGTTACGGGTTTTGAATAGCTACAGTAAACAGAAGGAGTAGACAAATTGTAGGCCGGCTCCATTTACACAAATGTTGTTTCAGTGGAATGAGAGTATCAAAATAATATTTGAATTTGAATTTGAATTTTATTTGATTTATAGACCGCCCCCTCTCCCCGAAGGGACTCGGGGCGGTGTACAGGCACATTAAAAACCATATACAAAGAATAAATACACTTAAAATCAAATTAAACCTTAAGGCTGTACAGAATAATAAAAATTAATCAACTTAAAACCAACCCCTAAAAAATTAAAAGTGCAGAATTGAGGGACTAAACTGGGATTAGGCCAGGCCAGCTAAACCAAACAGGTGGGTTTTAAGCTTCTTATGGAAGGAGCGGAGATCGGTAGTTGTTCTGATGTCCGGGGGGAGGTCATTCCAGAGGGTCGGGCCCATCACAGAGAAGGCCCTACTCCTGGGCGCCACCCGCTGGCACTGCCTAGTGGACGGTACCCGGAGGAGTCCCTCTCTGTGAGAGCGGATCGGCCGAAGGGATGTATGGGGCAGGATACGATCCCGCAAGTACCTAGGTCCTGTGCCATGGAGCGCTTTTAAGATGATAATCAACACCTTGAAACGCACCCGAAAAGTCACAGGTAGCCAGTGCAGCCCGCACAGGAGAGGTGTTACGTGGGAGTACCTAGAGCCTCCCACAATTGCCCGCGCGGCCGCATTCTGAACCAACTGCAGCCTTCGGGCGCATCTCAAGGGGAGCCCCATGTAGAGAGCATTACAGTAGTCCAGGCGAGACGTCACAAGTGCATGGGTGACTGTGCGGAGGGCGTTCCGGTCCAATAGGGGATGCAATTGGTGCACCAGGCGAACCTGGTGAAACGCCCCCCTTGCCACGGCCATCACATGGTCATCCATTGACAGCCGGGCATCTAGGAGGACGCCCAAGTTGCGTACCCGATCCACGGGGGCCAGCTGTTCGCCCCCAATGGCCAGTGATGGAAGCAACTGGTTGAACCGGGGTGCCGGTAGCCACAGCCACTCCGTCTTGGACGGGTTGAGTTTGAGTCTGTTACCTCCCATCCAGATCCCTACGGCTTCCAGACACCGGGACATCACTTTGACGGCATAGTTGGGGTGGTTCGGGGTAGAAATGTACAACTGGGTGTCGTCTGCGTACAGATGGTAATCCACCCCAAACCCACGAATGATCTCGCCCAGCGGCTTCATATATGTGTTGAACAGGAGAGGCGAGAGTGAGTGGCCTCAGGGTCGACCTCTGCCCCCCTGTCAACACACATTGCGTTCGGCCAGAGAGGTAGGAGGAGAGCCACCGCAAAATGGTGCCCCTCACCCCCAACCCCTCCAGGCGACGCAATAGGATACCATGGTCGATGGTATCAAAAGCCGCCGAGAGATCTAACAGGACCAAGATGGAGGAACAACCCCCATCTCTGGCCCTCCAGAGATCATCCACGAACGCGACCAAAGCCGTCTCTGTGCTATGGCCGGGCCGGAAACCGGACTGGCGCAGGTCCAGATAATCAATTTCCTCCAGGTGGCGTGGGAACTGTTGTGCCACCACACTCTCTACAACCTTCGCCAGGAAGCAAAGGTTGGAGATGGGACAATAGTTAGCTAACATAACCGGGTCCAGGGAAGGCTTCTTGAGTAGGGGCCTTACCACCGCCTCTTTTAAGACGGCCGGCAAGAACCCCTCTCTCAAAGAAGCGTTGACTAGCTCCTGGAGCCAGCCTCGTGTGACCTCCCAGGATGCCAGTATAAGCCAGGAGGGACACGGGTCCAATAAACATGTGGTGGCTTGCAGTCACCCACGCAACCTGTCCACCTCTCTGGATTAATAAATCCCTCATCAAGGTGGGCCCTCGAAGGGGCAGAGGGCCATACTTGCGAGGGGGGGACTCCCGCAGTAGGATCAGGTCTGCCCTCGAGTATATGATGAATTATATTATCGGCAGGGCATCGACTTGGTTATAGGGATGGTACAGATGTTAAAATGCATAGTTAAAAAGTAAAAATTCACTAAATCCAGTAAGGTACGAACAGGCCAAAATCTTGGATAGAGTGGTAAGATGGTCAGATAGTCAGCAGCTGGTCATATAAAGTGCACATAGACATATAGGTGGTCACATAGTCATATAGATGGTCCCATAAAGTACACTTAGTCATAGTCTGGTGCCTAGGAGCCTCCTACCTCCTGCCAGGCCTCCGGTGGTAAAGGCCTCCTGCCAGGCCACCTGGCTTCCTGCCAGGGCACCGGCGCTCCTCCGACGCTCCTGCCAGGCCTCCCGCCGGCCGACACTCCTGCCAGGCCTCCCGCCGGCCACCGACACTCCTCCAGCAGCCCACGGACGCAAGCTAGCATCCGGTGCTCCTGCCAGGCCTCCGACGCAAGCCGTCATCGGCCCGAACGGACCGAAAGCCCGGTGTCTCCAGCTGACATTCCTGCGCTCCGACGCTCCTCCGGCGCTCCAGCGGATGCTCCAGCAGATGCTCCAGCAGACGCTTTCAGGCCTCCTGCCGGCGCTGCCAGGCCTCCTGCCGGCGCTGCCAGGCCTCCTGCCGGCGCGCCTCCGACGCTCCCGCCGGGCCTCCTGCCGGCCACCGACGCTTCTCCTTGCAGGTCACCGACGCAAGCTCCTCCGACGCTCCTGCCAGGCCTCCTGCGACACCCCTGCCAGGCCTCCTCCAACGCAAGCCGACATCGGCCCGAACGCCCGGCGTCTCTGGCTGACTCCACCCGGCGTCTCTAACCGATTCCAGCTGGCCGGCACCTTCCGGCCAGTGGCGCCTCCGTTCTCGGCCGTCAGACCACCCTGGGGATCGACTCAGGTCTCGATGGAAAGCCAGGGTGGTCGCTTACTGGAACTGGCCCTCGAAAATGGCAAAGAGGGCCAGGTAACATCCCTACCCTTCAAATGAGCCCTGCGGTCCATGCGGAGCTCAAAGTAAGACCGCCATTGTCCCGGAAGCTCCTCCTCGTGGAAATTCTGCTTCCTCGTGGAAATGCTGTCCACGTGTCCAGTCCAGTAGTTCCCTTTTCCTTTAGGTCTGCAGGGGTCCTTCGGCATCATTCTAAAGACTCATTTGCTCACAGGCTGTGCCTGATGGGTCCTTTCATGGTTGGTTGCTGTCTTTGAAGAAAGGAAAGAAAGTTCTAATCTGTCCATGATGGGGCTCTCTGCGAAGAAAGAGTCAAATTATTCCTCTGGTCTGCCTGGAGTTGTGGGCTTTGATTACTTACAGTAAACAGAAGGAGTAGACAAATGGCAGGCCGGTTCCATTTACACAAATGTTGTTTCAGTAGGAAGAATGACAGAATAATATTGCTTCCACCTGGGAATGCAGCCCACAGGTCCAGTCCAGAAGGTCTCCTTCCTCCTTTGCATTGTCTTCAGTTTTGTTTTGAGACGGAACTTGCTCTCGTTGACTGGGTCATCTGTGGGGGGATCCATCACGTGCCTTACAATTAACATCAAAGTCATCATGGTCAAAGGGAGGGGCCCCTGAGGACACCTGGACGTGTTCACGATTGGTGATGGATGGGCAAAGCTTTTAATGGGTTGAGGTTTGCTGTGCCTGCCAAACGAAGTCTTTGTCTCTTCCATGGGCTGCTGGTGAAGGTGTGAAAACTCTTAAGTATCCTTTCTAGGAATGGCAAGAATCATCTTTTCTCTGGCTGGACTTGGTGAACTTTTGCTAAATTCTTTGTTTTTGCTACCTACTTTTCAGACTGTCTAAAAACCATGTTAACATTTGCACAAACCTGTGCACTAGGACAGAATTGTCTTTGCCATAATTATATACATCTCTCTATAATTTGATCTGAAATCTGTGAGTGCAGATGTGCTTGCAAGATGGACATTAGAACCCCAACACCTGGAGTCCATTTCAACAGCCGCATGGAGGCTGAGAGCTTTGTTCCATGGTTGCATTAAGGCCAAAGATTAGATTTTGTCAGAGTCTCTTATTCCATACATTTATTCCCCAAAGTCAAATTATGACTCTGATCTGCCTGGAGTTGCAGGATTTGAATAGCTACAGTAAACAGAAGGAGTAGACAAATGGCAGGCCGTTTCCATTTACGCAAATGTTGTTTCAGTAGGAAGAATGACAGAATAATATTGCTTCCACCTGGGAATGCAGCCCACATGTCCCGTCCAGTCGGTCTCCTTCCTCCTTTGCATTGTCTTCAGTTTTGTTTTGAGACGGAACTTGCTCTCGTTGACTGGGTCATCTGTGGGGGGGATCCATCACCTGCCTTACAATTAACATCAAAGTCATCATGGTCAAAGGGAGGGGCCCCTGAGGACACCTGGATGTGTTCACGATTGCTAAATTGTTTCATGATTGTTCATGTGCTAAAGCTCTTACCCTGACAGGAGGCCTCTGCTTTTTGTTTTTTCTTCCTCCCTTTCTTCCCTTCTCCTTCAAAACCTTTAGGATTTCTTCTGTCCACTTTGGAGCTGTTCAGGACACACACACACACACACACACCGCCGCTGCAACCCTGATTCCCCCTAAGGAAAGGAAGGACAATCAGCCCAGACTTAATACCTGTAAAACAGCAATGCTGGGATCAGGAGTCTTGATTTTAGTTTTGCAAATGGAACTACACAGGTTCCCTATTCATCCTGCAACATCGTAAGATATTTACAAAACCTATCCACAAACAGTTTTGTTTCCAACTACAGTGTCTTGTTTTGAGTTTTATAAAGTTCAAGAAATTGAATTATTGCTTCTGTACTGGGATCAGAAAGATGGGTTGTAAGAGCAATTTAGAAAGTTCTTGAAATCTTGGAAAGGTTTCATTCATTCAGGCACTTTTTTTAACATGGTGCATTTCTGAATGCTATTTTATAAAGTGCATGAATTATGCATTACTTAATAGTGTTAGAAGAGTGATGGCAAACCTTTTAGGCACCGAGTACCCAAAGTGTGTGCGCACACCCAAACTGGAAGGTGTGGCCACATGCGCAAGCACCCTCTGCATCTCCGCCCACCGCATGCCTGTAACCGTGCCCCAACCAAACGGAAAGGTCCGCATGTATGCATGCCAGAGACCTGAAACAGAGCTGGGCGATGGCGCGCACACCGACAGAGAGGACTCTGTATGCCACAGGTTCGCCACACTGTGTTAGAACAATTCTGGTCCAGTCTGAGCTGGTTCTGGGTAAGAATGACACTGGCCATGTTGCTCAAAGAGAGCATAGAAACATCAGCTGCAATTGGAGATCCAGGGGATGGAAATATTTATAGGAAAGGGGGTCATTTGGGAGGTGTGTAATGTTTAACTTGATGGCTGTGCAACTCTGGTGGTGGAACATTGAGTTTTTACTGTGTTTACAGGTATTTTCTTTGACATGTGCCTATGTGCTCACTTCCAGCACCACCTTTGGGTAACAGAAACTCTGGAAAATCTGGAAAGGATTTCCCATCTCTGCTCTTATTTGCGCAAGTTAATTAGTTTAGCCTGATGATTAATTATCAGTACAGGCAGTAGTTTAGCGATCTTTGCAACATGTAATGACTTTGCATGCAACATAGTTTTCTAGTTCTGGTTATTTGCAGGTCATGTTATTGATCGAAAGGAGGATCAGAGGAAGTAGCAATAAATAAGTGTAGCAATAAATCTAATCTGAATCACAATTCTTTTCACAATTATTAGAATTCTTCCCGCAATAGAAACCTTTGCCATAATTATACATATCTCCCTATAACCTTTTGGCCTTTAGAGCGTGATCTGAAGTCTGTGAGTGCAGATGTGCTTGCAAGATGGACATTAGAACCCCAACATCTGGAGTCCATTTCAACAGCCGCATGGAGGCTGAGAGCTTTGTTCCATGGTTGCATTAAGGCCAAAGATTAGATTTTGTCAGAGTCTCTTATTCCATACATTTATTCCCCAAAGTCAAATTATTCCTCTGGTCTGCCTGGAGTTGCAGGATTTGAATAGCTACAGTAAACAAATGTGGTCTGGGCTGAGATTGGTTTTTGTCACTTAACATGCTGCCTTATAGCAGTTGTTTCTTCACCGCCATGAGATGTTGTTGGAATGCCAGGAAGTTCATTCTCACATTATAAGAAACTATCGTCTCATTCGGATTCAGTTTTAAGTTTCCAAACCTTGCTGACAAAATCCTGGGGATTGTTGGCGTGATGGCTGGGGTTGCCGGCCAGAGTTGCTAATTTATTTATTTATTTATTATTCACACTTATAGACCGCCCCCTCTCCCGGAGAGGACTCGGGGCGGTGTACAGTCACTAAAATACATTCTAAAATACATACATAAACAATTAAATTAATACTGGTGAAGGAGGTTATGAGACTGTAATCGAATAATAAATATAATACGTTAAAAGCCTATAAACCCTTAAAACCCAATTAAAATAATAAGGTGGTTAGATGTTTTGCAAAGTTTTCGGTGAATGGAGTTCCTGCTGCTGACATTAGCCTGAGCGGAGTTCCCTCTTTGTGGCTTTTGGAGAGTAGATATATGCGTGGAGTGTCTTTCCCAGGGTAAAGGGGGAAATATTGAGGCTCCTCAATGGGATTGTCATTCAGTAGTTGTTGCAGGAAGTCAAAGGACCCTTTTTTATAACTGATGGTGGGATCTTGCTGGAGACGGCAGAGGATCTCCATGGACTGTTGACTTTTGACTTCTGTTTGCCAATCTGACTCTAAAGCACCATGTCCAGGGAGGGAATTTGCAGGAGAAGAAACACTTACAGGAGTTGGCTGGCTGCTCATTAGGTCACTGCCAACTTTCAGGTGTTTGTGAGTTTGTAGTCTGGATTAAAAGTGTGATGATGAAAGTTACTTCTTGGGAGGAGGACTTCGCATAGATGTTGCCTCTCTGCCATCCTGGCTTCACCCCTCTTTTTCCACACATTTTCCCATTAGAATAGAATATTTGAATAGAATATTTATTTATTTATTTTATTCATTGATCGCTTGGTGTGTTGTACTGAATTATTTGGGGGGGGGGGGTGACTTACCTTACCCCTTTTAACTAGTTTGTCTTCTGTTTCCAATTTTAACAAAAGTGCATGGACTTTAGAAGTCAGTGTTCATCATTGCACACACGTTTGAAATGAAGCTTGTGTGCATTTGTTTGTAAATGGAGTTCACCAACTCCAATGGCTAGCAGGAGATTACAGGGGGTGGTGTGCTGATTAAGATTATAAACATAAATTCAACTGGAAATCTTTTGAAGATGTAGCAAAGTCCATCTTCTGGACAGAGAGGTTGAAAGTGAGTTTAAAGGAGGGTTAAAAGAATCTGTCTATAATCAAATTGAATGGCCCTCTTGCTGGGGGTGGGGGGGATATGACACTGTACAACTCCTTTTACCACAAATTCCTTTTGCTTCTGACCTGGCCTTCACAGATGCAAGGAACAGACTCCCCACAAAGAAAAAATTCTCTTTATTTACATATTGGGAATTAACTGTCTTCACCAACAGAAAGTCCAGGCAAGAGTCGTGCAAGGAGGTAACTGAAGCGATAGTCCTTATCCACTGGTTAGGATAAAGGTAAGGTTGGGAGCTCCCAGCCGGGAGGCTGCAAGTAAAGTCAGTTCAAACAGAGAAATAGACAAACTTCAGTTCTGGCAAGGCAGACTTTGTCGCACAAAACACACAGACAAACATTCCAGAAATGCAAACGGTGGTCTCTGACAACCAAATTACTTCCTTTTCCTCCTATTTATTCCCCAGACAGGAAGGGGACTGCCAGCATCCATGTTGGTTTTGCTTCCGGACACAGCTCCTTCTCCTCCGTTGTTCACCTCTCCTATCTGCTTTGCACATATGAGCATCTGGAACAGGCCCCAGCTGTTCCTCCTCCTCCTCACTTGTCTCTGACTTCAAAAGCAGCTGCTTCTCTGGCTGGGAAATATCGGATGACCCTGGCTCTATTGCACGCCTGATGATGTCACACTTGCACAACCAATTCTTAGCTGTTTGTCATCCATGTAAGCGCTCGTAGGGGTTTCTGAGCCTAGGAAATTCCGCCACTTCCTCGTCGGGCCGGTAGGTAAAGTCTGGCTTTGCAGGCGGGCCTCAATCACCTCTGGTGTGTGCCTGGATGAATGGGAGCTCTGGGCCTGACGGCACGCCAGAGCTGACATGCGTCCCCCTTATCACAAGGATAGCATCTGGAAGACAAAGAGTACAGTGAGAGGATGGAGGCATAAGAACCTATTAATGTTGTGCATTAAGCCCCCCACCCAGCTTCCCAGGATGCTTTTGGTGAAATCTAGCGAGGGGCCGTACATTACCACTAGGAACCCACAATGCATCAAAGAAATGGTATTAGTCTATTTTATTACACGAGCACTTTAATTCTGAAATACTGGGTAGAAAGGTGTTCTGACCCCCCTTCCTCCATTGCCCACACAGAACACACACTCCGGAACAGTACAAGGGAACACGGTTTATTGCACAAAACAAACAAGAGGTTCCGTGGCAGCAAGCCACCAAAACAAAACTCACAAGAACAGAACACAAAAGCAGCTATCCAGCTTGCTAGAATTCCAGACTAGAACTTCTGGCATAAGTCTTCTGTTGACTGCTGCAAAGGGCGTATGCACAGTCAACCCTTTTATAACCTGGAAAGGGAGCCTCCCAAACAGCAGCTGAGAGCTCTTTACCACCTATAGTTACGCCCACGCTCCTTGCGTCTATGGGCGCGGCGGTAACGGGCGTCCAGAAACTCCCTGCTGAGTTCTGACTCACTGTCTCGTGACTCTTCCCCGCTGCTCCA
Organism: Natrix helvetica; assembly: GCF_964273705.1. Lineage (NCBI taxonomy): Eukaryota > Metazoa > Chordata > Lepidosauria > Squamata > Natricidae > Natrix > Natrix helvetica. The sequence goes on along the minus strand of NC_138551.1, from coordinate 1,191,894 downwards.
AGGCATGGCATCGGGAGCCCCCCTCCTCTGGCTCTCACCGCTGCTCCATGCCTCAGGCGCCTCTTGGTGGCCAACCAGACTCTCGGATCCCTGCTCAGCGTCCGAACCCTGTCCAGGGTCGCCCATCTCCTCTGGAGCTGACTCGTAGGGACCCTCACTCTCGGAGTCTGGTGGCAGCGGCAACGGCACCTGCTGGGCCACAACAGAAAGGTATATGCGCTGACCCACATAGAAAGGCCTCTATGGCCTCCGTTTTAAGGCCAAAGATTAGATTTTGTCAGAGTCTCTTATTCCATACATTTACTCCCCAAAGTCAAATTATTCCTCTGTCTGCCTGGGGCTGCGGGCTTTTTATAGCTACAGTAACAGAAGGAGTAGACAAATGGCAGGCCGGTTCCATTTACGCAAGTGTTGTTTCAGTAGGAAGAATGACAGAATAAATAAATAAATTAATAAATAAATTTAAATTTATTAGCCGCTCCCTTTCCAAACAGGACTCGGGGCGGCGTACAATAACATATAAAACATAAAACACATGTAGAAAACACATAAACACAAATATATACAAAGACATACATGCACGGAGGAGGTAACAAATTACATCACATTAGACAATTAAAAATCACCATTAAAATACCCCAATTATAAAAACCATTTAAAATTTAAAAATGTAAAAGAACTGTCAGGAGGAGTAAGAAAATTTACGGTTGAGCCAGGCCAGATAGTTGAAAGAGGTGGGTCTTCAGTTGTACACGGAAGGAGCGGAGATCGGAAGTAATCCTGATGTCCCGGGGGAGGTCATTCCACAGGGCTGGGCCCATCACAGAGAAGGCTCTGCTCCTGGGTGTCGCCCCCCGACACTGTTTGGCGGACGGCACCCGGAGAAGTCCCTCTCTGTGTGAGCGGATTGGTCGTAGGGATGTATGGGGCAGGATGCGATCCTGCATGTAACTAGGCCCTGTGCCATGAAGCGCTTTAAAGATCATAATCAAAACCTTGAAACGCACCCGGTAGACTACAGGAAGCCAGTGCAGCTCACGCAGGAGAGGTGTTACAGGGGAGTATCTAGTCCTCCCCATAATCACCCGCGCGGCCGCGTTCTGGACCAACTGCAGTCTCCGAGTGCATCTCAAGGGAAGCCCCATGTAGAGAGCATTGCAGTAGTCCAGGCGAGACGTCACTAGCGCATGGGTGACTGTGCGTAGGGCATCCCGGTCCAATAAGGGGCGCAATTGGCGCATCAGGCGAACCTGATGGAACGTCCCCCTTGCCACGGCTGTTACATGGTCGTCCATGGACAGCCGGGCATCTAGGAGGACGCCCAAATTGCGCACCTGTTCCATGGGGGCCAGTTGAACGCCCCCAATGGCCAGAGATGGAATCAACTGGTTGAACCGGGAGGCCGGAAGCCACAGCCACTCCGTCTTGGAAGGGTTGAGTTTTAGTTGGTTGCCATCCATCCAGACCCGTACGGCCTCTAAACACCGGGACATCATTTCAACGGCCTCATTGGGGTGGTCCGGGGTGGAAATGTATAGCTGAGTATCATCAGAATAATATTGCTTCCACCTGGGAATGCAGCCCACAGGTCCAATCCAGAAGGTCTCCTTCCTCCTTTGCATTGCCTTCAGTTTTGTTTTGAGACGGAACTTGCTCTCGTTGACTGGGTCATCTGTGGGGGGGATCCATCACCTGCCTTACAATTAACATCAAAGTCATCATGGTCAAAGGGAGGGGCCCCTGAGGACACCTGGATGTGTTCACGGTTGGTGATGGATGGGCAAAGCTTTTAATGGGTTGAGGTTTGCTGTGCCTGCCAAACGAAGTCTCTTCCATGGGCTGCTGGTGAAGGTGTGAAAACTCTTAAGTATCCTTTCTAGGAATGGCAAGAATCATCTTTTCTCTGGCTGGACTTGGTGAACTTTTGCTAAATTCTTTGTTTTTGCTTCCTACTTTTCAGACTGTCTAAAAACCATGTTAACATTTGCACAAACCTGTGCACTAGGACAGAATTGTCTTTGCCATAATTATATACATCTCTCTATAATTTGATCTGAAAACTGTGAGTGCAGATGTGCTTGCAAGATGGACATTAGAACCCCAACACCTGGAGTCCGTTTCAACAGCCGCATGGAGGCTGAGAGCTTTGTTCCATGGTGGCATTAAGGCCAAAGATTAGATTTTGTCAGAGTCTCTTATTCCATACATTTATTCCCCAAAGTCAAATTATGACTCTGGTCTGCCTGGAGTTGCGGGCTTTGAATAGCTACAGTAAACAGAAGGAGTAGACAAATTGCATGCCCGTTCCATTTACACAAATGTTGTTTCAGTGACACATCTCAATACTTATTGACTTTAACATCCTACCTCCTCTTGTACTTTATTTCCACTTTTTTTAAGCTAACTTTAGATAAATTATACCAATCCTTGTTCTTTCACTCATAAGCTAATTGGACTTTCTTAGTCTGATATTTATTTTGAATATATTCAATCCATCTTCTCCATTCCAACTTTTATTTCTCATCTGAATGGTCCTTGAAGTATGCTGAGATTTTGGCCATCTCCGCTAAATTTACTACTTGAATAGTAGGCAACTCTTCCTTCTTCCTGTGCTGCGCCACCAACAATCTTGCTGCCGTTGTTAAATTCAGAATCAAATTAGTCTTTATAACTGTACAGTCTGTAATTATAACTAACAAGAACAGCTGGGGAGTGAACTTTATCCTCTTTTTAAGTATATTTTGAATAACCCACCATATTTTTATCCAAAATGCTTTGACTTTTTTTACAAGTCCATCATATATGGTAATACGTAGCATCAGCACGATCACATCTCCAACATTTTGATTGTAAATTCGGATATATACAAGCTAACTTTTTGGGATCTAAGTGCCATCTATAGAACATGTTATAGAAATTCTCGCTCAGGTTTTGAGCTTGCGTAAATTTTACATTTCTTACCCAAAGCTTTTCCCATGTTTCCATCATTATTGGTTCTTCAAAATTTTGGGCCCATTTTATCATACAATCTTTAACTAACTCTGTTTCAGAATCTGCTTCTATCAGTATATTATACAACCTTTTTATATTGACTCTGGTCCCTAATTTGTTTTACCAAACTATCCTCATTTTGCATGATACCAATTGTCTGGTCTTTTTTCCATCTAGCTTGTAACTGTCCATACTGGAACCAGGTTTGAATTACCCTCTCCTCTCTTAGTACGTTCAAATGCTTTAGCTGTAGTACACCTCTTTCTATATTAAGAAGTTCTCTATATGTAATTACATCCTGTTTTTGTTCTATACTTATATTCTCTATCACGTGTCTGGGCACCACCCACATAGGTATCTTATCATTTAGCCTATATTGGTATTTTTTCTCTGTAGGCACCGGCCTGGTGTAACGTGCGGTCCAAACTCGCCATGAAACGGTGGACCAGTAGACATCCCAGCCACAGCCACAACTTACCAGTGAACGAGCAGAACTCCTGCACATAGTCAGCCACCAGTCTGCCCCTCTGCTTCAATGCCAGGATCTCCCCTTTGGCCCACTGAGCCCTGGTCATGTCTTCAAAATGGTCCCGCAGCACCTGGTCTGGTCAGCTTGACCGAAGCCAGAACCCCTAGGTGCTGCCTGCTGCTGACTAGGAGGCATGCTGGCCAGCCTCTTCTGGTAATGGTCCTGTATGGCATTTTGCTCTGCCAGGGAGGAGCCTTGCACTGCTCCCCTCACTTGCTAGGGCCCTTGCTATAGCCCACTTCCAGGCAGAGCTTAGGGCTGGACAAATGGGTGGGTGGGGCCAGAGTCATGTATCCAGATGGATATTTCACCTGCCAGGTGGCCACCTCTCCCCTCCCCCATGCTCCCAATGCTCCCAGGAGCCAGGGTCCCGGAAGCTGGCCTCTTCAAAATGCCCCCTCAACTTCTCCATTGTCTGGCTACCTGGAGTGGTTGAATAGCTCCATTCCCCGTCCTCATTGCCATCCGTCAGCCTCCTTTTCCACCCCCAGGTCAAATGAGCACCTGAGAAGCTTGGGGTCGGTAGCAGGGCCGCTGTTCCAGTGGCCACTGATGAGCTGTGCCACCACTCACCTGCAGCCGCCAACTCCTGCCCTGCTCCTCCTGCAGACTGCTCCTGGGCCAGCTCCGTGTCAGCTTGGCCCTTGCGCTCCTTGGGGCACACGTCCAGTGGAGCCCCTCCCCCGGCCTGCTCCGGCATGAGGGCTGCTGCCAGAGTGGGTTCCACCACTGCTCCAGCATGGCTTCCTTCGCTGTCCCTTCGGCCGTCACCCCTTTGCTCCCCTGCCTTCAGGGGGTCTCCAGGGAGCATCGTAGGAAAGCAGCTGTAGATAAGTTGAAAGTGCACAAAGTCTTACTGTCACGTTTCCAAGCTCCGAGCTAGGGAAGTAGGACGCCTCACACCAGCTGAGTTACAACGCCATTATTCCAGCACAGAATCTCGGCAACAAGTGAGTCTAAGACAGGGCTACAACCTTCCGGGTCTCCAGCTGCTCCGAATGCTGGCAAACACCCTGTGCATTTCTGGTGCTCCCACAGTGCTTGTTGCTAGCCCGTTCGCTGCTCCATTCGGTGCCAAACTCTGCTCCTTTTGCTCCACCACACACCTTCCCACCGTGAATCCCACTATCCTCCCCTTTGTGACGGGCCCTCCCAAGTGACAGAGCTTAACATCCTGCAGTGTGTACCCCCCTCAGGGCTCCCCCCTATGTGGCAACCCCAAGATGGCACGCAGGAACTCTTGGCCATCACCATTTTGGGGTGTTGACAATGTGTTCTCCGATGTTGTGTCATGCGTTTGTGAAGTGGTTGCTTTGTTTCTCCAATGTACAGAACTGCACGTGCCTCACTGCTGCATATATCACATTGCTCAGTTTGCCTCTGGGTGTTTTATCCTAAAAGTTCATCCTAAACTTTTCAAATATTCCTGCAATGTATGAAAAGACAACGCTGCTTCATTTCTTGTTCTCTGCTTTGGCATCGACTTTCCTCCCCACCGTGTGCTGGGACCCAGTGCGCGTTGATATCATGAATTTCGTATCTGTGCTTTGGATGTTGAAGAGGTCAAAGAACACTGACCTGGCTAACCATGGATTGCTTTGTATGTCTAGTGTTACATGCATCTTCATGGCTTCTTCTGGGCATGTAGCTGGGTAGACCTTGGCTAGGCAGATCGGGTGGCCTGTGTGAGGGGGATGGAAAACCACCACGTAATGAGATGCAGCTGGCACTTGTGGCAGCTTCTGGGTGTGCTTTGGTGTCATGTGGAGACCTTGTCCCGAGGAGGGTCAGCAGTCAGACGTTGCGTCATCTCAGAATTTGGATGTAGGGCGCCTGGTTGTCGGTCCCTCTCGCAGAGATGACATTGCGCCTCAGCTGTACAGGTTTTTGCCATGTGTTCCATAGACCCACAACACTTGTAGCAGACTTTGTGCTCCCTAATTAGTGCTTTCCTTTCCTCCAGGGACCTCTTTCCAAATTCTCGGCACTTGTTCAGAGCATATGAGGACGTGGAGTGGAGAGAATTGGTCTTTATTCATTGTTGAGGGTTTAATTGGAACTCTCCTTGACAGTTGCACATCTGAGTTGTTCCTGGTGGAGTTAGAGACTTGCGCTTCATGTACAGACACAAAGGTTTTTTCCCTTGCATTTTGCCCTGGACTCTTGGTCGAACCAGAGTTCTGAACAGTCTTTTTGGCTGCTGGGGACCTTTTTTCTCTAAGGCCTCGATTTCGAGAGTCATTGCAAAACTTTGTTTGTTGGGCAACAAATTCTATGGGAGAAGCAAAGGGAGGGTCCCTGTCTAGATTGTTTACCCTGTAAACATTAGAGAGTTTGATCCATTCTTTGATCAACTGTCCTGATAGCTTTTGAATGATAGGCTTCTGCATTCTGTACTGGTCGAGACACGTCAGGGTGGGATCCTGTTGAGCTACCGTAGTTGCTTAAGGAGGGTAGAGAATCACCATAACTGGTCAGGGTCATGCAGACTGATGTCAGGGAAATCGTTGACCTGGTCCAAGAGTCCAGCCTCCGTCAGCATAGATGTGCCGTAGCGCTGATTGAGTTGTTCCCAAACGGGTGCTGACTGGATTACCTAGATAAGTGAAGTAGATTGGTGATACTAATAGTGCAGAATTCGGTCCTAGGCAACCTATCATATGTATGATCTCATCATCAGGCTGCAAACTTTTGGCACGGACGGTATACAAGAAGATATGCTTCCATACCAAATATTCTCAGCCTGGCCTGTCAGAGAACTTCTGTGCCCCTCTAGATGCCAAGCCCACCTTCATCTGCCAAGGTTGCCATTCTGCACTGGCATTGTATACAGGGGGAGGCAGTGAGGTGTGCCCCACGGCTTTGGTGGGATCAGGCCAGTGGCCTCCCATTGGCTCAGACAGGTACAGTCCGTAAGAGTAGGCGTGGTTGAAGACAGCTGGTATTTTCCTAGAGAAAATCTCTTGTCCGTGCCATGTGGCAAAATGAAATTGTACAAAGTTGCTTTCGTTGCTGCTCTGCAATAATGATTTGCGTTCATTATTCCAGTCATTTGTGTTCGAGTTGCCTTGAAGCGTTGGCCGGAATTCCTTTGTCGCAACGTTGAGGTTGCCACACACAGCTATTTGTGTGCCCACATGCTGAGGATTATTCGCTGTCGCTGGGGGGCTGTACCTGGGTTCATCGGGGTAGGCTCTCCAATTCCAAGGGAGAGCTGTAGTGATCCAGATCGTACGATGTTAGCTGTGGCTCCCTCCTTTGTGTAATTTGGGGAAGGGTCCCCTCAATAAAGGATGAAGATAGAATGGGGATAGAAGAGTGGAAAATAGAAAGAAAAACAAAAATAAAGCAAAGGAAGGAGGTAAAGAACGCTTCCTTTCAACTCTTTGTTTAGGACTATAATGAAATGTCCATTTGCCCTCCTCCAAAAGAAAAGAAGAATTTTTGAAAGAATCTTCAATTTCTTCCCGCAATAGAAACCTTTGCCATAATTATACATATCTCCCCATAACCTTTTGTCCTTTAGAGCGTGATCTGAAGTCTGTGAGTGCAGATGTGCTTGCAAGATGGACATTAGAACCCCAACATCTGGAGTCCATTTCAACAGCCGCATGGAGGCTGAGAGCTTTGTTCCATGGTTGCATTAAGGCCAAAGATTAGATTTTGTCAGAGTCTCTTATTCCATACATTTATTCCCCAAAGTCAAATTATGACTCTGGTCTGCCTGGAGTTACGGGCTTTGAATAGCTACAGTAAACAGAAGGAGTAGACAAATTGCATGCCCGTTCCATTTACGCAAGTGTTGTTTCAGTGGAATGAGAGTATCAAAATAATATTGCTTCCTCATGGAAATGCTGTCCACGTGTCCAGTCCAGTAGTTCCCTTTTCCTTTAGGTCTGCAGGGGCCCTTCGGCATCATTCTAAAGACTCATTCGCTCACAGGCTGTGCCTGATGGGTCCTTTCATGGTTGGTTGCTGTCTTTGAAGAAAGGAAAGAAAGTTCTAATCTGTCCATGATGGGGCTCTCTGCGAAGAAAGAGTCAAATTATTCCTCTGGTCTGCCTGGAGTTACGGGCTTTGATTACTTACAGTAAACAGAAGGAGTAGACAAATGGCAGGCCGGTTCCATTTACGCAAGTGTTGTTTCAGTAGGAAGAATGACAGAATAATATTGCTTCCACCTGGGAATGCAGCCCACAGGTCCAATCCAGAAGGTCTCCTTCCTCCTTTGCATTGTCTTCAGTTTTGTTTTGAGACGGAACTTGCTCTCGTTGACTGGGTCATCTGTGGGGGGGATCCATCACGTGCCTTACAATTAACATCAAAGCCAGCATAGTCCAAGGGAGGGGCCCCTGAGGACACCTGGACGAGCTTTGTTCCATGGTGGCATTAAGGCCAAAGATTAGATTTTGTCAGAGTCTCTTATTCCATACATTTATTCCCCAAAGTCAAATTATGACTCTGGTCTGCCTGGAGTTACGGGCTTTGAATAGCTACAGTAAACAGAAGGAGTAGACAAATGGCAGGCCGGTTCCAATTACGCAAGTGTTGTTTCAGTAGGAAGAATGACAGAATAATATTGCTTCCACCTGGGAATGCAGCCCACAGGTCCGGTCCAGGAGTTGCCCTTTCTCTTTGGCTTGCAGGGGTCCTTCGGAATCATCCTGAAGTACTTGTTTGCTCACAGGCTGTGCCTGATGGGTTTTTCGTGGTTGGTCACTGTCTTTGAAGAAAGGGAAGAAAGTGCCATTTTGTCGAGTGATGGGCCCCCCCTGCGTAGGTAGCCTGCCCCCATCCTCTTTGTGTAATTTGGGAAAGGTTCCCCTAAAGAGAGAATAGGGATAGAAGAAGAGTGAAAAATAGCAAGGAAAACACAAATAAAGAAAAGGAAAGACGTAAAAACACTTTCTTTCAACTCTTAGTGGCGGACTATAATGAAACGTCTATTTGCCTTTGTCCCAAAAGAAAAGAATAATTTTTGAAAAAATCTTCAATTTCTTCCCGCAATAGAAACCTTTGCCATAATTATACATATCTCCCTATAACCTTTTGGCCTTTAGAACGTGATCTGAAGTCTGTGATAGCAGATGTGCTACAACATGGATATCAGAACCCCAACATCTGAATGCCATAGAACAGTGATGGCGAACCCTTTTCGCCTCAGGTGCCAAAAGCACATGCGTGCACGCTATCACACGAACTCGAATGCCGACCCACATAACTTAATGCCCCCCCTCACCTGTGTGGACCGCGCATTTTTGCGCAAGGCTTCCTCGCCACTCCCTGCTCTGGCTGCTTCCCTTTGGCTAACACCCAGTGAGGGGAGAAGTTGCTCTGCCACAAACGGGCAGAGATTGGGGTGGGGTTGGGGGATGCTCAAGTGTGCTCCTGTGTCAAAAAACCTTCCCTTATCATTCTCCTGTGTAAAGATTGGGCCCTTTTTATTATGGCAGGTGTGAGTCCAGTTGCTAAATTCCCCCCTTCTATTAAAGAGGATCCTGGGCACTACAGTCAATAGACAAATGAGGAAGGGAGCTATCTGCATGAGGGAAAGACAAGCAGTTAGTATGGCCGCAGTATAATAGAGTTCCCAATCTGGTACAGCAAATCCTCCCTTTTCCTTAGTGTCTTGCATAGCCTTAAGTTTTATTCTTGGTTTTCTTCCCTGCCAAATAAATTTCGAAACCAATTGATTCAAATCCTTGAAGACACTTTTTTCTAATTTAATGGGAATGTTCTGAAATAGGAAAAGAAATTTTGGTAATATATTCATTTTTATAACTGCGATCCTGCCCATCAGGGACAGTTGTAGGTTTTTCCATCTTTCTAGATCTTTCTTAGTTTTATTAATCAAATTAATATAATTATCTTCTTTGATGGTCACACATCTCGCAGATAAATGTATACCAAGATATTTAACTTTTTTGACAATTTGGATACCCAATTTCTTTGTTAACTCCTCTTTTGCTTTTGATGTCATATTTTTAGTCAGCATTTTGGTCTTTGTCATATTTATCTTTAGACCCGCTATTTTCCAATACGCTGTCAATTCCTCAATGAGTTTCGTACCAGACTTTATAGGATCTTCTAGCACAAACACTAGATCGTCCGCAAAGGCCTGTAACTTAAACTGCTCCTTTTTAATTTCTAGTCCCTTTATCTGTACCTCTTTACGTACATTCCTGGCTAATACTTCTAGGGTTAATATAAACAGCAGGGGGGACAGGGGGCAACCTTGTCTTGTACCTTTCTGGATTACAATACTTTGTGTTAATTCACCATTGATTATTACTTTGGCTTTTTGGTTTGTATAAATTGCTCTGATCGTGTTTATAAATTTATCCCCACAATCCATGTATTCTAATTGTTGGTGCAAAAATTCCCAGTTGACATTATCAAATGCCTTTTGAGCATCGAGAAAGATTAGTGCAACCTGTTTTTCATTGTGCACTTCATAATATTCAAGAATATTCAGCATAATTCTCATATTGTTTTTAATTGGTCTTCTGGGGAGGAATCCGTTTTGATCTGTATGGATGAATGATGTAAGAAATTTTTTCAACCTTTCTGCTATTATTGAAGCAAAGATTTTGTAATCTGCATTTAGCAGTGAGATTGGTCTGTAGTTTTGTATAAACACCTGGTCTGTGTCCGCCTTAGGTAATAATACAATATTAGCCTCCGTCCATGATAACGGTGTCTTCGCCTCTTTCAACACAGCGTTATAGACTTCCAATAACGTTGGGACAAGTATATCCTGGAATTCTTTATATATTTCCGCTGGCTACCCATCCGGCCCTGCAGCTTTATTATTCTTTTGTCTTTGTATGGCCAGCCCAAAGGGGAGGGCCCTGTACTGGAAGTGGTTGCCCTCATGGGAGAACCTCAGGAATCTACGATGCTCAGGGGCAATCCTAATGTGAAGGTAGGCCTCCGTGAGGTCGATGGACGCCAGGAAGTCCCCCTATCGGATACTCTCTAGGATGGATTTAAGAGAGGCCATCTTAAACCTACGGTAGACTACCCTGGAATTGAGCAGCTTGAGGTCCAAGATGGCTCTCCACCCCCCTGAACTCTTGGGAACCAGGAACAGGTTAGAATAAAAGCCTGAACCCTTCTCCCCCTCTGGGACTTTCTCTACTGCCCTGATGTCCAGCAGATGCTTGATGGCCTTGCCCAGTAGGGCCCGTTTGGCCGGATCTGAAGAGGAGGCGAAGGTTCAGAATCTATTCGGGGGCTGCGCCTGGAACTCCAGGTGGAGCCCGAGCCTAACGGTTTGGCGGACTCACTCATCCGAGGTAACGCGATCCCAGGCATCCGCAAATAGAGAGAGGCGACCAACGATGGGATGATCCCGGGCCGGATCTTTTGAACCTGCGGAATGGACGGCTGCCCCCCCCCCTCGAAAGGGCCACTTGCCCTGCTGTTGGCCCCTGAATCTGTCTCTAGGGAACTGCCTATCCCCCTGCCTGGGAAACCTGGAAGCCGTGTACCTCTGATTCTGGAAGTCCGAATCTGGTGTGCGATACGTCGCTCTCCTGGGATAGGGAGCCTGTCGATGCTCTGAACGCCTGGTTGTGGCTGGGAATACCTTACGCTTATTCTTGTCCTCCACAAGAATGGGGTCCAGCGAAGAACCGAACAGCTTGTCCCCAGTATAGTCAGCTCCTGCCAGGTGCCACTTTGTGCGAGATTCTGCCTGCCAGTGGCGCAGCCACAGCAGGCGCCGGGATGCTACAGAGGACGATAAAGCTCTAGAGGCATACTTAACCACATCCAAGGTGGCGTCTGCCGAAAACTGGGTGGCTGCCAACACCTTGGAGATGTCCTGCAACAGGCACACTTCTGAGGCCGGGGTCCTGTCTCTTAGTTGCTCCAACCATAGGACTGTGGATCTGTTAAAAAAGGAAGCAGACGCAGCCGCCCTAATAGCCCAGGTTATCGCCTGAAATGACTTACGCAAAACCATCTCCGCTTTCTTGTCCTCTGCTTTGAGACAGTTAGAGATGTCTCCAGTCACTACTGCGGAGGACGAAGCCAAACCTGCGACCGGAGTGTCCACTGGCGGTACCTGCAGAGCTTGGGCGAAGGTAGCGTTAAGGTTATTAAATTTGCGTTCATGCCCCCTGGGGTAGGGAAAGATCCTGGATTAACCCACTGGGATTTAAGCACCTCTAGAAACATTTCCAGAGTAGGGATCTCTTCCTTCTCTGCCGGGGGGCTGTGGAAGGGTCCCTTTTTGATCCCCCCACCTGTGCTGGGGGTGGTAGTCCCTGGAGCGGGCTCTGTAGGAGAGTCTAGGTCCGCAGTGGCTCTGGCCTTACGCAGTAAGGAACTAAATAAGGAGGGAGGGAACAGCCCGGTAATATTGCTCACAAATTCGTTGATCACCACCTCCTCCTTCTGCCGGCCTCCTTGCTGCTGTGCGCGTGCTTCTTCCCAGCTCCACGCTCTTCCTAGCAGTCCCTGCTGCCGATCCACGGCCCGAGCGCCAGCTCTCCACTGCGTCTCGGCCCTCCCCGGATCACCGGCAGAGTTCAGGCCTCTTGAAGCCTCTTCCGGCTTCGGTGGAGTCTTCTGAGCGCTCTCGGCGTCCGTAGTAGGATCGCCGGTCACGCGCTCTCCCACGTGCTCCTTTTCAAGATGGCGGGGATGCTAAGATGGCGGCCGCCGATCTGTGGCCCGGTTCTCTGCCGCTCGGGTGTGTTGGGAGCCGATCCTTCGGTTCCTGGCTCCAAAAAACATCCCGCGAAGCTCTCCTGTAAGGCGCGCCGCCGCCTCAGTGGTCCTCGCAGCATGGGGCTTCTCCCCCTCTTACGCAGCCGTCCGGCCGCCTGGGGCTCGCGCTAGCAAGTGGAGAGGCTTTGGAGCTAGCTGCGATGAGCACGGATGAGGAGGGTTGAAGAAGCAATCTGATGTAGAAAAATTATGATCTGTGGGAAAAAACCCTGAAGTCTTCGAAGAGAGGGAGAGTCAGGTAAAAACACTCCTTCTGGGCCGAAGGCTGAGGTTAATCTGGGAGGTCAGAGGAGGTACGGAGGTGTGGCCTCAAGATTTACCTCAGCCTCCAGGGCAAAAGGGCTGTGTTAATACCCATGTGTGACTCCTCCCACGCCCCTCTTCGGGGACTGCTCTAGTTCTGTATTCCTTTTGTCTAATATCTAAGCCATTTAAGGAGTTTGAGTCCCGAATTGTATTCAGCAAGACTTCCAAGGTTAAAATAAATAACAATGGAGATAATGGGCAACCTTGTCTTGTACCTTTTTGTATCTCGAAGGTTGTAGACAAATTTCCATTAATAATAAGTTGTGCATTTTGTTGCTGATAAATTGCTCCAATTGCCTGTCGAAATCGTGGTCCCATATCCATCTTTTCCAAAGTCTTGGTTAGAAAATTCCAATTCACTCGATCAAAGGCCTTCTCTGCATCCAAGAAAACCAGCACTGCAGAGATCTGCTTATTCTTATCAAGATAGTCAATTAAGTCTATGATTTGCCTTACATTCTCCTTCATATGTCTACCTTCAATAAATCCTGCTTGGTCATAATGAATAACCTCTTGGATAACTGGCATTAATCTGTTGGCTAGTACTTTAGCAAATATTTTATAATCTGTGTTCAGAAGAGATATCGGTCTGTAATCCTCTGGTTTCTTAGGGCCATCTTTGTCTTTGGGTATCAATGATATAAAAGCCGCTTTCCATGAGGAAGGTATTTTACCTCCTTGCTGTATATTGCAAAATAGTTCTGTAAGATATTCAATCATTTCCAATTGTAAGGTTTTATAGTACATTGCAGTCAAGCCATCAGTCCCTGGAGCCTTGGCTAGTTTAAGTTGGTTTATAGCTAAAATAATCTCATCAGCAGTTATCAAATGTTCCAAATTTGCCTTTTGAAGCACGGGTATTTTGGTAACCCTTTTTCCTTCCAAAAAATCATCTACTGACTTGTTCTGTATGTTGTCCTGTACATATAACTTAGCATAATAGTCCACAAATGATTTTTTAATCAAATCTTGTTGATATACCGTTTTCCCTCCATACTCAATTCTATCAATAATTCTATTATTCGTGTTCTTTCTCAAGGTATAAGCCAACCACCTACCAGGTTTGTTAGCATTAGCAAAGGTGTTATGTTTGGCAAATTGTAAGTTGGTTGCTGTTTGTTCTGATATAAGCATTTGAAATTGATCTTTCAACAGCTTTATCGCTGTTACTCACTTTATGGAGTGCCTCATCTTTTGGAGTTGCTATAAGTAGCTGCTCCTTCTTTTTTATTTCATCTTCCAATTCCATTCTCTTTTTCTGTCTGCTTTGTTTATGTTTAAAATTCAAATGTATCAGGACCCCGCGCATATAAGCTTTACTTGCATCACAAACTGTTTCAATGAGAGTACCCTTATTCATGTTAAAACTAAAAAATTTCTTCATGTGTTTTTTAAGTTCATCAACATTTTTTTCATATCTAAATAAATTTTCATTTACTCTCCATGACCTTCTTGACCTCTTCCCTAGCTCAATCTCTAACCACACCGGGCTATGATCAGTTAGTGTCCTGGAGAGTATCTTGGTTTTCTTAGCTTTAGGAAGTAAATCCGGTGTTAGCAAAAAAAAATCAATCCTTGAGAAGGATTTATGTCTATCTGAATAAAAAGAAAAGTCCATCTCGTTTGGATGTTGTATCCTCCAAACATCTTTTAGTTCCAAGTCGTCTCGTAATTCAAAAAAAACCTGTGGTAATTTGGTAGTAAATTTAGTCATTGTTCTCTTATCTATCCTTGGGGAAATCACTCCATTCCAATCTTCCATAATTAATATACTCTTAAAATTCCAATCCAAAATTTTTGAGTGAAGCATCTTATAAAAGCTTTCTTGTTGTTGGTTCGGTGCATATATTCCTACCACCAAAATAGGACCAAATTCTGTGTCAAGTTCAATTGCTATATATCTACCACTATCATCCGCCTCTATAATTTTAGCTGAAAATCTTTTATTTATATATATCACCACTCCATTTTTCTTTACCAAATTAGAGGCTGCATAAAATGTTCCCAATCTTGGATTCGCTAAATACTTCTGGTCTTGCAGCCTAATATGAATTTCTTGAAGGCAGACAACATCATTATTAAATTGCTTCAAATAATAAAATATTTTTTTCTTTTTTGTGAAGAATTCAATCCATTCACATTCCAAGGTAATAATTTAAACATCTTTTGGCCTGATCTGAAGCGTTGAGAGCATTTGCTGAAGATCTCTCTCCACAAGACTAATCTTGGGCTCTGCTCCTCCCATGGCTTCAAATTGCTTCTTGCCTTTGTCGCTCTTGGCACATTGTACTTGGGGCTTCCCCTGCTTCTGAGATACTTGCATTTGTCTAGTCGTAGATCTAGTAACACGTTGTTCCACTGGCTTAAGTAATGGCGTTTCAGTGAGGGTCTTGGACGGTTCCTCCAAGGAAGAACTTAAAAGAAGTCCAGAGGGGTCCACTTGGGATCCATCTACAGCACCCTGAGCTTCCTTCCCTTTTTGCGTCTGCTTTATTTGTTCTTCCGTCTCTTTCTCAAACAGCCTGTGCTCTAAAACATCCAAATGTGTTGGTGTAGATGTGCGTGGGGGCATTGCACTTGCCTTCAGTATTTCAAAGTAAAAATCTCTTGCCTTGTCTATAGTATTCAAACGATACCTCACCCCTTCATATCTGAATATAACACCCATTGGAGCATCCCACCTATACTGTATCTCTCTTTTCTTCAGCTCCACTACCAAAAATCCAAAATCCCTTCTAAACTTTAACATCGCTGGTGGTAGCTCCTTGAAAACACCAATCATGTTCCCGTCTATTTAGTTTAGTTTAGTTTAGTTTATTAAATTTATAAACCGCCCCCTCTCCCCGAAGGGACTCAGGGCGGTATACAGACAATAAATATAATAGACAACAAAGCAAACCACAAAACGCAGACAAACCAACTTAAACACACAGTCTGTATAATAACCAAACTAACTGATAGTTAAAATAGTTCCAATTAAAACCTATTAAAAACCCCAGAATTAAAAATTTTAAAATGCCATCCAGGAAGGTCAGGATTAGATTATACTATATTTATAGTTACAATTGGGCCAGGCCGGCTAATTTGAACAAGTGGGTCTTGAGTTTCTTACGGAAGGAGCGGAGATCAACAGTAGTTCTAATATCGGGGGGGAGGTCGTTCCAGAGGGTTGGGCCCATCACAGAGAAGGCCCTACTCCTGGGCACCGCCCGCCCGCATTGCTTAGCGGATGGTACCCGGAGGAGTCCCTCTCTGTGAGAGCGGATTGGTCGCAGGGATGTGTGGGGTAGGATGCGATCCCGCAGATAACTAGGTTATCTGCGGGATCGCATCCTACCCCACACATATTCCATCATCGCAGGACAGGCTTTGTTGTTTCTGAGGGGCTCCAAGAAAGATTGGGTGACAAGAAGACATTTGCGCTGGAAATTTGAAGAGAAGAGTAAAAAGACTTCTGCAAAATGTCATTTCTAAAGTTTCTCTCAATAAAATATATCACAACATCTCTTGGTAGTTGCCTTTGTAATGCTATACATGAATTTGCTCTGTAAATTTTATCAATCTTAGCAGAAATCTCATGAGGATCATCCACTTTTAATAACGTGGCCAAAGCATCGGCACAAACTTTTCTTAAGTCTTCTCTAGGATTTTCTCTTAAACCCCTCAGTCTGATGGCATACTCCATAGATCTAAGTTGTATCATAATAATCTCATTATCCATCCTTTGCATATTCCCCTCCATTTCCACAAATTTCAGATCCGTTTCTTTCGTTTTAGTTTCCAAATCCAAAACCAGTTGCTTAAACTTACTATCCACCTTAAGAACAACTTCTGACAGGCCCGTGGCTATTGCTTGGATGTTTTTATCAAGCTGATCATACTTTTTTATGGTATCCTGGACCATTTCTTTAACCTCATTAATTTCTTTACCTATAAAAGCAATTTCTTTACCTATAAATTTCTTCAAATCCTGGAGGTTTATTGCAGCACCTGGGGGAGCCCCCCCCCTTGTTCTGTTGCCATGCTTAACAAAAAAAAAAGGAAGACACTACTTCCCAACTTTCTCAGAAAATATTCTTCCCAGTAGATCAGGTTATATAAACTAACTTTAGAATTGTTAATAGTTGTTTCAGCCGTTCCACCTTTACTCCCTTTCCACCTCCAGCTGTCACAAATCGGTTAACTTTTGTTTTCTTTAAGTTTTCAGCTATAAATTTACGCCATTTTGAAGCCTTGTTCTGAGTCCTATGTTCTAAGCCCACGCCTTTCAAATTCAGTGGTACCGTTCTGTAACAAAATTTTTCAAACTTTAAATTTAAGATACTTGCAAATGTTTCCTTCTTGGGTTGTTTGGAGTTAAAAGTTGTTCACGGCGTCTTGCTCCGCTAAATCCTTAGCGGAGGTTCCCAGTAGACCGGAGCTTAAAGCAGCTGCGAGGGGGGGCTCTCCTTGCCCACACCCCAGAGGCCATAAAACCTTCTGGGGAGTTTCACAAGTGGCTCTACCCGACAGCGCTAGCTCTCTCCTGAATTCCTGAGGAGTTTGGAGTGTCCGAGGCATTAACGATCTAAGAAAAAAACGCCTCTACAGGCTACTGAGTCGGCAAGCTCAAAGAAAAAGCCTGCCTGCGACGACCGCCATCTTCATTCCACCAATGCCCCAATATATTCTGATAGGGGTGAAGCTAACATCTATCCCCCTGTGATAGCAGACTTGCAAACGAATGCAGCGTATTGAAATAGCCTAAATTGTGAAAATACATTCCTTCCATCTCTTTGCTCTCATCTCACCGTAATCCTTTTCTTTTCCTCTAGTTGGTAGCAGATCTCGCCTTTTTCATCTTGTAGTTTATTGATCCAATTTTCCTGCTTCTGCTTCCTCAACCTATAGGATAGCCATCGCCCCGGTTTGTTTGCATTCTCAAAGAAATTTTGTTTTGCTTTTTTTATAGATTGTGCCAATTTTTCTTTTTCAAATATAGCCAATTCATGTTTAATCAATTCCATATTTCCTTTTATACTTCTGTTCTGCGGTTTCTTTTGAAGTTCACTCTCTAAATTTCTATACCTTTCTTTCAGCTCTCTTATTTTTAGATTCTCAATTTTTTTCTTCCTGGCTGTGGCTGATATTGTGACCCCTCTTATAAATGCCTTAGTTGTATCCCATAAGTTTTGTATGGATGTATCTCCTGGCCCATTTTCTTTGAAGAAACATCTTAATTCCTGGTTAACTCTTTTGATATATTCCTGATCTTTTAGGATTGATCTATTGAGTAACCAACGATAACTGCCCTTTTGTTTTTTCCATATAATCCTCATGGGATTGTGGTCAGCCCATAGATTGGGTTCTATATCTATCTCCTTCACTTCCGAGATTAGCTCCATTGGTAGCCAGACCATATCTATCCTTGACCAGGATTCATGTCTATTCGAGTAGAAGGTATATTGCTTTCCCTCTGGACATCTTTCTCGCCATACATCATACAGATTAAGTTCTTCAGCCATTTGGAAGAATGACCTTGGCAAAGTTCTCCTAACTCCTTTTCTCTTCTTTCCA
Source organism: Natrix helvetica (assembly GCF_964273705.1). Lineage (NCBI taxonomy): Eukaryota > Metazoa > Chordata > Lepidosauria > Squamata > Natricidae > Natrix > Natrix helvetica. The sequence continues at coordinate 1,173,773 of NC_138551.1, read as the reverse complement.
CTTTTATAGTCCCATTTCGGGTCAACTATGGCATTGAAGTCACCCAGTAAACAAACATTTTCATTTCCCATCTCTCGAATAATGCTATGTAGTCTATGATATATATCTTTCCATATATATAAGAAACACACACCAGAACTGGAGTCTGTATCTGTATCTTTGGGTCTGGTCCATTGTAACTTTTATTTGTTTGTTTATTTATTGTGCGATTTATTTGCCATCCATCTCATTTCCAAGTGGGCGAATATCAATAGGCACCCAATGAAATCCCATTTCATTGACACAAGATGCAAAAAGAAATAGCCAGACATTCTGGGAGCAGGATAGGTGGGATTGGCTCTTACTTAGTCAATCAGTTCCAGGATGAAGGCCCCTCACTGGGAGCCCAAGCCATCTTACGGAAAGCCAGAAAGGCAGTGGCTGATCTCACCTCAAGGGGTAGGACAGGAAACAAACAGGGTTTTTTAAAATAGATTATTATTAATTTTTCCATCTATAACAACTGTCAATCATCACATTGACATTGTTGTGTCATCATACCTATATCTATCTATCTTATATCGCTTCTATATTTGTATACATTCTGTTAGATCGGGTAATGAAAGGCACAAAAGGCTAGTGATAACAACAGCTCTTTATTGGTATAAGAACAGGCATCCACTGAATGCATGGTCCGGCAGCTCCCTTTTTAAAGGGGAGCTGTCCAGCGCTCCAGCCAATCGGGCCTCTCTGTTCCCGCTGGAAAAGAAAGGACCTGAGTGGAAACTACTATTGTCTTGCTGCAACACCGGGGGGGGGGGGGAGTATCTAACACATTCATTTACAGTTCTATACATTTTTTTATTGCTTCTTGGCTAAATTAACTTTATTTCTGTTATTCAACCATTTATACCAATTATCCCAAATTTCATAGTATTCAGACTCTTCTTTTGTCCTTTAATCTTAATGTTAATTTATCCATTTCTGCACAATCTAGAATTTTCTGAATCACTAATTCATTTGGGGGAATATTACTCTGTTTCCAACATTAGGCAGACATTATTCTGGCTGTAGTCAACAAGTGTATTAATATATATATTTAATTTTCTTTCTATATTTCCCCTTGGTTATTCCCAGCAGAAAAAGTTCCAGTTTATATTCTATTTGTTCCTCTTCAATTTGTTGTATCCATTTCCAAATTTTAATCCAATACTTTTGAGTTTCCAGGCAGGTCCACCACATGTGATAGAAAGTCCCTTGTGTTTTTTTGCCCTTCCAACAAGTTGGATTCATGTTCGGATAAATTTTGGCCATTTTTTAAAATAGTTTTTATTGAACATTTTAATCTTTAAAAACAGAAAGAAAAACACAACAAGAAAAAACAAAACTCAAAACATACATAATAATGTAAAACAATTATACAGAATTCTGTATTGGCTTTCACATTTAGCCTTTCTAGTTCTCCATTTTCCATTGCCTTCCTATTGCTTCTACTTTGTCCTATAACATAACAACAGTAGTAGAACACTTCTAATAATATTAAATGGAAACTAAACATTTTGGCCAATCTCATTGGTGGTAAATGCCAACGATAAAACATTTTATACATGTTTTCTAATAAACAACCAGTCTTAAGTAGAGGTCTACTTGTATCTTTTTGGACTTTCCATTTCTTGGATTTCCTGGTGGTCTCCCATCTAAATAATATCGAGCAGGGCTGAGCAATCAAAGTCCAACAGGGTTTGCAAACTACTGTTGTCTTCCCACTAGATTCTGTGGGAAACGCCAATATAGCCTATTTATCAGGTTCCATTCAGGCAAAGAAAACAAACAAGACGGCTGAGCAGGTGGTTTGTGGTAAATGTAATCTTTATAAGCCTGTTCCGGTACTTACAACAAACACACAGTGCAAAACACGGGTGAAATAAAGTCAAGCCTGTAATTTACTTCCCTCCACCATTTAAGCCCTCCCGTGCCCCATCCTCTGCTACGCACACGCAATACACCCAAGATACTCCAATGATGTGACAGCCCATGCTGGTTTCCCTTGCCACACCTGCGCTGGTGCCGTTCCTTATGAAAGTCACTGCAGGATCCAAAGGCCCTTCAAGCTCTTGGCTTCAGTAGGGAAACAAGAGCTGCACAGCAACGATCCAAGCCACGAAACGCCCCAGGGGTGACTCTCCCCAACAGCGGAATGGCAGCCCCGAGCCACCGAGAGATCGGCTAGTATTGCTATGTGGATGATAGCGTAATGAGAGGCATGAACCAAAGCTAAAAAGGCCAATTCGGGAGCGGCAATCCCTTCAACACTGAGGGCAGATACATTCTGTCCCCTGCCCAGCCCCCAGATTTTGCTGGACTTGCCTCAGCCTGTCAAACGAGTGTCTCTCCGAATTGGAGACGGCCATGCTGCGTCTTTAGCCTCCCAGCTGAACGGTCAGAGGTCAAGGTTTCCCAGCTGTTGATGTCCATTCCCAAGGACTTTAGATCCCTCTTGCAGATATCCTTATATCGCAGCTGTGGTCTCCCTCTGGGGCGCTTTCCCTGCTCTAATTCTCCGTGCAGGAGATCTTTCAGAGTCCGACCATCGGCCATTCTCACGACATGCCCAAGCCAGCGTAGACGTCGCTGTTTCAACAGTGCATACATGCTAGAGATTCCAGCACGTTCCAAGACTTCCCTCTTTGGATCTTTGTCATGCCAGGTGATGAATACATGGGAGACAGTGCTTATGAAAGGGGTTTGGCTTTCTTTCCTGCCGTGCATAAGACTCACTGCAGTACAGGATTGTGCTCAGGACGCAGGCTCTGTAGACCTGGATCTTTGTATGTTCTGTCAGCTTCTTACTAAGCCATACTCTCTGTGTCAGTCTGGAAAAAGCAGTGGCCTACAGCTGTCTTTACTGGCCCAGCGATGTCAGTGGACTTCATTGCAATGGCTTATTGATGTAAGTTGTGTTATGATGGCTGTTTATGTTCCCAATGATTCCTGAAACAAACCTCTGGATCTCAAAGTAAGAATTATTGGTTTGTCTTGCTGCCTCCTGTTTCTTTGATTGGGTTTTCCTTCCTTAGCCTTGTGCAGCCTCAGAATATGAACCTAAATGTTGGCTTTGCACATCTGGCCACCCTGAAGGGTCATCTCAAAATAGTGCTCCTGCAGGGTCAGTAGAGTCAGGATGGTGGCCGCCCCGAGGTCATTGTGCAGCTCCCTGCTTTTTATGTGCATCTCGGCCACCTGAAGTTTTTCAACCGTATTCTCCAGATCCCCCCTCTTCGATTATTTTCTCTATTTCTGCAGGAACTCTGAATTGACTAGCTTTGATCCCTGCTCCTTTTAAATTTCTGCAACTTTAAACCAACATTTGAATTACGTTTTTTAAACCGCTCTTAAAAACTTCAGAAAAGAGAGAGAGAGAGAGAGAGAGAGAGAGAGAGAGAGAGAGAGAGAGAGGTGAGAAGTGACTAAGTACGTGTTGTGTGCAAATAAATCCAGTATAACGTGTTAAAAGAATTTTCTGGGTCCCTTTTTCCAAATTGGGATGTCGCAAGTGAGACAGAAGGTGTAGCTGCTGGTGGAAAGGAAGTCATCCATTTACTCTCAAAAGCAAAGAGATTCGCTCTTGGGATCAGCTGCAGAGGATAAAGTGCTGTGCTGTCCCACTCCCCCCCAAAACACACAAACACACACACCGAAACAGGTCCTCGGAAGGCACTCCTGTTGCACAGCTGTGGATTCCAAACTCAGCACAGCAAGAGTCCCTGGGTATCTGAATCCAAGGTGGGGGGGACACGAAGTCCAGGAAAGCAATCCACGGTACAAACGGGTCAGGATACACGGCACCAGCACACAAGATATGGTGCGTTGCCCCAGAAACACACAAGTCCTCAGTGTGGGATTGAGTAGGTGATGCCGCTGCAGTCCTTTGTGAGAGGCGAAGTTGCCTCCTCGCGAACGATTTAGCTGACCTGCGTTCAGCCTGCCTCCTCTCCGCTCTAAGTCTCCGTGGGCATTGCTAACAGGTGGTAGCTGCTCCAGTCCTCTGCCTGGAGTGCCCTGGTCTCCTTACTGCAGCTGTGGCTCCCCTCCCTGGATAACCTTTGTGGGCGAAGGGAAGGAACGGCATGGAGCTTTGTTTTTGTTTTTTAATTTCCTTTCTCAAGTTGGTGGGTTTCAATTCTCTATTTTGGCCCAGTTTTTTATTAGATAAACATTAAAAACATTGGACATAGTGTGACATTTCTGGCATAAATGTTTCCATATAGGTTTTGGATTCTACAACAATTACATTTTATATCCATTACATAGGGATGTGTAGTCAGTCAGATTACCTGTCCATTAATCCCTTTTTTTAACTGGTTACTAACTGTACAAATACATATCCAATTCCTACCTATCACACAATACTATATTTTCCAATTCTTAACTTATCCGTGTTTCTCTGTCCCGACCTTTTTCCCCTCCTTTCTAACCATCGGTATCATTTGTCCCAGATTCCGTGATATTCCGTCTCTCCCTTGTCTTTGAGCTCGAGAGTCAGTCTGTCCATCTCTGCGCACGTCAGTATCTTATTATTTCTTGTTCCAAGGGAGTCTCCTTATTTTTCAATTTTTGTGCAAAAACCAGTCTTGCCGCCGTTAAAATATGCAGCATTAGATGTAATCCACCTTTGTCATGTTTTTCTTCTGTGATCCCTAATAAAAATAGTTCTGGCCTCAACTCCATCCTTTGATTTAGCATCTCTTCCAAATACTTTTTTATCTGGCGCCAAATAGCCCTAGCTTTCGGGCACTCCCACCACATATGGCAGAAGGTTCCTAGAGCATTCTTGCTGCCGTCAACATATATAAGGACTCTTACAATAAGTTGTGATTGTTCCCACCAAGGTTTTAGTCTGCATTCCTTGCCTTTTGCTTCTGGGGGGATGGGGATGGCTGCTGCGTGGCAAGCCATTTTTGCCCAGTTCCTGGCATTCAGCCACTGGTGTGGAATAGCTGCCCCCTCCTCGTTCTAATAATTAATAATAATAATTTTTTAATAATAATTTTTATTTGATTAGCCGCAACCCTCTCCCGAAGGACTCGGGGCGGTGTACAATCAAAACAAATAAAAATACACATAAGACAAACATATATACAAAAAGAACAGAGACATATACATATGTGCATGGAGGAGAGTTGACTTATAAGTGAAAGACAATTAAAAACACAATTTAAAATCCCCTTAAATAAAATTACTAAATTAAAAAACCCATCAGGAGCGATACGAAGTTATGGTTGAGCCAGGCCAGCTATTTGGAAAAGGTGGGTCTTGAGCTTGACACGGAAGGAGCGGAGGTCAGTAGTGGTCCTAATATCCGGGGGGAGGTCATTCCACAGGGCTGGGCCTGCCACAGAGAAGACTCTGCTCCTAGGCGCCGCCCCATGGCACTGTCTGGTGGACGGCACCTGGAGAAGTCCCTCTCTGTGCGAGCGAATGGGTCGTAGGGATGTATGGGGCAGAATACGATCCCGCAGGTAACTAGGTCCTGAGCCATGGAGCGCTTTAAAGATCGTAATCAAGATCTTGAAACGCACTCGATAGACCACAGGAAGCCAGTGCAGCTCGCGCAGGAGAGGTGTCACATGGAAGTACTTGGTACTCCCCATAATCACCCGCGCGGCCGCATTCTGGACCAACTGCAGTCTCCGAGTGCATTTCGAGGGAAGCCCCATGTAGAGAGCGTTACAGTAGTCCAGGCGAGATGTCACCAGCGCATGGGTGACTGTGCGTAGGGCGTCCCGGTCCAATAGGGGCTAAATAATAAATTCACTCATCAAAATGGTGCAAAAGTTCTCTCTCTCTGCAGCACCCATCTGCTGCCGTCCCAGGCTAACAGGGGCCACGCTTTTCTTCCAGTCTTCCCTTGTTTTGGAAGTCAAAGGTCATGAGGGGTTTTCGGCATACCTCCCCTGCAGCCCCCAATAAGGGGAGGGGCCCTCTTCCCTTGCTTCCTCTCTGTTCTTTACTGGGGGACTTCAGGTAGGGTCTCCAACCCCGGCATGGTTTGGGAGGGAGTCCCATCCTGTAGCATCATTGATAGGTGTCTTCTGGAGATGCCAGGTGGGATTTGCATGCCCCCCACCCCAAATTAGCCTCAGAGAAAGGGATTGGTTGAAAATCAGTCCTTGAATGTGAGTTCTCCTCATGCCACAGCCGCGTTTTAACCCCCACACACACGTATCCTGCTTCCTGGAAGGGGTGTTCTGTCAACCTCATCTGCAGGGAGACCTCCCCCTCCCCTTGGTAGATCAGCCCCCTCCTCTCCTAACCCAATACTGTCTTCAGAGGTTGCCTCCAATTGGCCTTCCTTGCTTCCTTCTTTGCTTTTGCTCTGAACATCCAAAGCTGGGCCTGGCAACACCCCCCGAGAGGTTTCCCCACCCCCATTACTAGAGCCCCCCTCCCTTGCCCTCCTTTCTGGGGGTGTTTTCCCAGTCTTTGGGGCCTCAGGGACTCAACGCCCGCAATGCTGAGGAACTGGCAGGGGATGAAATAGTTTGCTGATGGCAGCTGCAACCGAAGCAAAAGGGGGAAAAAAGAAAAAGAAAAAGGCTTGTGTTTTATCCGACACCCACGCAGGATGTGTCTGTTCCTTTCATCCCTTCAGCAAAGGGGCCGGGAATCTCGCCTGAACTCCCCATGCCGCCATCTCTTGGGTGGGGCTGGTTGAGAAGCCCATGAGCAATCAGTCAAGCTGCTGTAAGGTGCAAGGGCATCTGTGAAGGGCAGGTCCCAACCCCCACCCCCCAAAACATCAAGACAATAATAGCTATCATAATGTCTGTGCAGGCAGTCCTCGTTTAGTGACTGTCTTCCCTTTTTAGTGATGATTTGTGGTGGCAACGGTGGTGAAAAAGTAATTTTGCAGGGAGGGGCACCTCACAGGGATGGCCTTCACAAGCTAAGCCAAGTAAAAGTCAAACCGTAGGGCTGTCACTTAGCAACCGATTTACTTGATAGTTGAGTTGCTGTTCCCAATTGTGGTCACTAAATGAGGACTGCCTTTAAAAGCAAATGGAATGGGGTGGGTAAGAGAGTGTGTGGGAGGGAGATTACATAGCTTAGGATGGACGTAAATGTGGGTGCCTCCAGTTATTTTTTTATCATTTATTAATGATTTATTTATGATGATTCCCACTCAGTAGGATGAGAGTTCAAGTCTAGGCAGCGGCAGATGTTTCTCTATCAGGGCGCAAAGAGAAAATATCTGCTGCTAACTCCATGTAGGCTTCAGGAAGAGAATCCGGCCAGTAAATGGTCAGTTTCATCCAGTCGTCCTAACTCCACTCCAAATCAAGGGATTACAGAGTCGTAAAAAGGGGGAAAAATAGTGTATGATGAGAACATGACAAAGAGAAGTAAACTTGTACACAGAATCCAGGTAATTAAATACAAAACTTCTACTGTAGACAAAGATCAGCAGAAGTGGGTCAACCCAACATTTCCTTCTTGGATTGGCAGAACAGACCCAAGTCTTTGGTGGAACTTTTTTCATCACACCTGTTACGAATCCCCTGCAGAAACTCTTCCACAAGCCAGGAAGTGCCCTGAAAGAATAAACGTTATGATCATACAGTAGCTGCCCTTAAAGGGCCTGAGTCCAATTAAAAATAATCTTCCCAATTTTATTCCATTCCAAACAGTATTCAAAGTTCAACCCTTTATTGTCAATGCGCAACATGTACACAACGAAAATTGGACGAGCCTCCCTTGGTGCAGCCCACCCAAGAACACAGAATGCATCTCAATAAATCAGTAAATAAAAAGAAATCCCTAAACCCAAATAAGTAATAAACTAGCACACATTTTCACATACATACTGTACTGCATATATATATATATACTATTATATTACACGGGTATATATGGTACATGTTGCCCGTTACACTTATGTTGCGTTTAAAAGTTTGACAGCCCCCAGATAAAAACTATTTTTCAGCCTGTCGGTTGGGCTGGCTATGCTTCCATATCTCCTTCCCGGTGGTAGGAGAGTAAAAAAGGGCAATCCGGAAGATATAAGAGATGTGACCATTTTGGGCCAAATAGGAGGCAATTGGGACTTCTGCATCACGGAGCGCTTCCCACAACCCAGGGAAGAGACAACACAAGAATGCAAGACTTGGGGTCACTGGGTGGAACCAGTAGCTCTGTGGTTGGCATTCATCATGCATTTGGCAGCATGATCAACCTCGCCCTCTTTCCCTATGCCAGGATGAGGTTCTTCATCATCAACTGGCTATCTTCTGAAGCTCCTGAATGTGAAGGAATCTGGTCCTTCTTCATCACTTAGGCCTGTCTCCATCTCATCCTCTTCCTCCTCTTCGGATTGGCTTTGGGTGGCTACTGTGGTTGGTGCCTTTCCCTGAGACCTGGGTTTGGGAGGCATTTTGATTTTGGTCGAGTTTTTTTCTTTAGTGTGGTTCGGACGGGCTTTGGTTTGGTGTTTCCGCAAAAAAAAGAAAAGTAAAAAAAAAAGAATTAAAAAAAAGGAAATAAATAAATAAATAAAAAACAAAAAATAAAAATAAAAAAGGGGCAATCCAGAGTGTGAATCATCCCTGAGGATTTTCCTCACTCGGCTGAGGCAGAGGGTCCTGGCGGTTTTGTCCCGAGACCCTGAGAGCGCCGAGGCTAACACTGATATCGGTCAACGTTTGATGGAAGGCACGAGCTGAGGTGTTGAAGAACCAGCCTCCCGAAGCACTTCCTCACTACAGACGCCAGGGCAATGGGGCCGTAGTCATTCGGGCTGCTTATGGCTGTTTTCTTCAGGGCTGGAAGGAGGGTGGCTGCTTTCAGACATGATGGGAGACTGGCCGTTTGCAGGGAGACGTTAAAAGTCCTTGTTAGGACCTCTGATAGTTGGCCAGAGCAGGTTTTTACCAATATCCCCAGCACCCCATCTGGACTTGCAGCTTTGCTGGGATTCACGGCCTTCAATACAGCTCTCACTTGGTGTCTCTATCAGTGGTGGGTTCCTACCAGTTTGGACCGGTTCGGCCGAAGCCGTCAAGTCAAGTCAAGTTTTATTGTCATTTCAACAATATACAGTACAGTACACAGTGAAACGAAACAACGTTTCCCCAGGACTAAGGTGCTACATCAGACAACATAGATAAAAAATAAAAAGAGCTAAAATTAGCTAAATACACAAAAACACACACGCTAAATACACAAGTATTTATGGTTCCAGTTTCTTTGCGTTGAGGAGTCTGATGGCTTGTGGAAAGAAACTGTTTCACAGTCTGTTTGTGTGGGCCCGAATGCTTCTGTACCTTTTTCCAGATGTCAGGAGAGTAAAGGGCGTGTATGAAGGGTGTGTGTGGGCAGCCACAATGTTTCTGGCCTTATGAATGCAGCGTGTGGTGTGTATGTCCATGACAGAGGGAAGAAGAGCAACCCCGATGATCTTCTTTCCCATCCTCACTATTCACTGTAGGGTCTTGCGATCCAAAACGGTGCAATTCCCAAACCAGGGGGTGAGGCAGCTGCTCAGGGGGCTCTCGATGGTCCCTCTGTAGAAGGTTGCGAGGATGTGTGGTGGAAGCTGTGCCTTCCTCGGTTTCCTAAGGAAGTAAAGACGCTGCTGGGCCTTCCTTGTTATGGAACCGGTGTTGAGGGACCAGGTGAGAGTCTCTGCCAGGTGAACACCAAGGAATTTGGTGCTCTCTATGATCTCCGCGGAGGAGCCGTTGATCTTCAGTGAGGAGCAGTTGTGTTGTGTCCTCCTGAAGTCAACAACCATCTCTTTTGTTTTGTCTACATTCAGAGGCAGGTTGTTGGCTTTATACCAGTTCGTTAACTTCTCTCTGTATGCTGTCTCGTCGTTCTTGCTGATAAGACCCACCACGGTCGTGTCATCAGCGAACTTTATGATGTGATTCGAACTGTGCATTGCTACACAGTCGTGTGTCAGGAGGGTGAACAGCAGGGGGCTGAGCACACAGCCCCGAGGGGCTCCAGGGCTCAGTATGATGGTATTAGAAGTGTTGTTCACGATCCGGACTGTCTGAGGTCTTCCAGTCAAAAGGTCCAGGATCAAGTTACAGAGGGAGATGTTCAGGCCCAACAGGGCCAGCTTCCCCATCGGGCGTTGGGGAATGATAGTGTTGAATGCTGAACTAAAGTCTATAAACAGCATTCGTACGTATGAGTCTTTGTTTTCTAGGTGGGTGAGGGCTAGATGGAGTCTAGTGGAGACAGAGGCATTGGTGGAGCGATTCGAGCGGTATGCAAACTGCAGTGGATCCCTAAGGGGGTCTTTATGTGCCTCAGGACGAGCCTCTCAAAGCACTTCATGATGATGGGAGTAAGTGCAACGGGACGGTAGTCATTGAGGCAGGACACGGATGGTTTCTTCGGCACGGGGACGATGGTTGTTGTCTTGAAGCACTTTGGGACAACAGTGGTGCTCAGAGAGATGTTGAAGATGTCGGTGAAAACATTTTCCAGTTGGTCTGCACATCCTCTGAGCACCCTGCCAGGAATATTGTCTGCTCCCGCAGCTTTCCGTGGGTTGACTCTGCTTAGAGCTTTCCTCACGTCAGTAGTGGAGAGACAAAGCATCTGGTCGTTGGAAGGAGGTGTGGTCTTCCTCGCTGTCACTTCATTCTGTGCTTCAAAATGGGCGTAGAAGCTGTTTAACACATCTGGAAGTGAGCCATCACTCTCACAGGCAGGTGGTGATGTTCTGTAATTAGGGATGGCTTGGATGCCCTGCCACATACGATGTGTGTCGCTCAGCTTCTCTGATGGCCTGGGACAGATTGGCTCTGTTGTTAGGGCTGCTTTATCACCTGCCCTGAATGCAGAAGGTTTTCAGTAGAGCACGCACCTCTCCAGTTATCCACGGCTTCTGGTTGGAGTGTGAGATAATTTTCTTGGAGATTTGACATCATCAATGCACTTGCTGATGTAGCCGGTCACTGACGATGTGTCCTCCTCCAAGTCAATGGAGTCACCATTGGTTGCAGACTCCCTGAACATGTCCCAGTCAGCGCATTCAAAGCAGTCCTTCAGAGCAGAGATGGCTCCTGCTGGCCAGGTCCTCAACTGCTTCCGAACTGGTCTTGAACGCCTGGTGAGTGGTCTGTATGCTGGAATTAGCATAACAGAGATGTGGTCTGAGTAGCCAAGGTGGGGGCGGGGCTTCGCCCAATATGCATCCGGGAGGTTTGTCTAAACAACATCCAGCGTGTTTTCCCCTCTGGTTGCAAAGTCCACATTCTGATGAAGTTTAGGGAGCACAGTCCTGAGATTTGCATGATCGAAATCTCTGGCAACAATAAACAATCCATCAGGGTGTGTGTTCTGCAGCCCGTTGATGGTCCGGTGAAGTATACAGATCGCTTCCCTTAGCATTAGCGCTAGGTGGGATATAGACGCCGAGTATAATAGCAGTGGTGAATTCCCTGGGTAAATAAAAGGGTCCACATCTCACAACCATAAACTCCACAAGCGATGAGCAGTAGGTGGAAACGAGGACAGAGTTTTTACGCCATTCTGTGTCGATGTATACACACAGTCCGCTGCCACGAGTCTTACTGCACAGAGCGGCATTTCTGTTGGCACGAAACGCAGTTAACCTGTCCAGCTGAATAGCAGCATCCGGAACTCTATCGCTCAGCCATGTCTCCGTGAAAACAAAGAGGCAGCAGTGCCTGTACTCACGCCGTGTAACTTGCTGGAGTCTGATGTAATCTAATTTATTGTCCAGGGAGCAGGCATTTGCTAGCAGGATGGATGGTAGAGCAGGCCGGCTAGGGTTTGCCTTTAGCCTAGCGTTAACCCCTGCTCGCTTTCCGTGCTTCCTCTTGCACTGCTTCCGATGCCCCCCTCCTCCATCCGTTGGCTTCCGGCGATGCCGGGGTCTGAGGGCCTGGACTTTGGAGCAAGCCAAGGTTACGCAGCTTCTTCCCCAAATCATCATTAATGGTCTTGGGGTTGTTTCTATATTTCCATAGTGTCTGCCGAAGATACACATAAACGCCGGTTGCTCTTGACATCCGTATGCTTCGTGGGACAGGATACAACATAAAAAAATAGCACCACTTTGGATCCGGAGTGACCGCTGCGAGCTACTGCCAGGCCACCATCTGTCGCACCTCCTGTCACTTAGGCAGCGGTTTGGTGGCCTCGGTCGCTGGGACTGGCAGCAACCAAGGCCTGCCACGCCCCAAACTGGTTCTCCGGGTAGCGCCAATCTTGTTTTTCAATTCTGCGCATGCATAGAACAATTTTAATTGTACTGTGGATGTGTGTGCAGTGTGCAAAATTTCTGCTGAATTTCAACCCTGCCTGTCTGTCTTTCAAGCCCTCTTTGCAAAGCATTTTAAACCCTGCACCTCCCTGCCAAGGACAGCTGGATCCATCCCTCGCTTATCTATCCCATCCCACAGGGACATATTTTAAGGTCACCTAATTTGGGAGTCGTCTTAGGTGTCCTTTCTCTAGGTCCCCAAACTGTGTGGCCTGGTGGACTGGCAGGCAGAGAAGGCAACTGGCCTCTGTAAGCAGCGGGCTGGTGTGTGCCTGCATGGCCAGCCCCCCCACTTCTGAACAGGCCTTGGGGTTGGGGCCCCTGCTGTGGACAGCAATGCCATCAGCAATGCCATCAGCAATGCCATCAGTCCTAGAAGGAAGAGGGGAGGTTGATTTCTATTCACATGCAATGCGATGCAAGAAAACAGCACAGTTCATAGACCACCTGGGACCCCAGAATTCCACCCCTGAACTTCCACTCTTTTCTCCTCTCTTCCTCTAATCTTTGACTGCTGGATCAGAATCAATTCTGAGGGACACATTTAGAGAAAACACGATAGGTTGAAGATCTAAAGGAATCTGGGTAAAATCTGGTTTTCTGCCAAGAGCTGAAATTCCTGCATTACCTCCATTCCCCACCCACCCACCCGGTCCTCCCCCCACATCACCTCCCTTCTGTGTTGAAGGAACAATGCTTGAGGCTGTGCAACATTTCTCGGTGACTGACTAATTCATGGAACTGCTCTAATCTCTCTAAGACTGTAATTAATAATAACTACTGCTATATTGGTCCTTCTGCTGAGTGGGACAATACCTAGGAATTCAGGCAAGGGTTTGCTTCGGAAGTTGCCAGACAGAACTGGCAAACAGAAAACGAGAAACACTAGAAACTCACATCACATCAGTGCTCAGCAGCTCCAGTTTGCCAGATCAGCCACAAAAGGTTTCCATCTCTTTGGGATCTACAATAGAATTTAGAACAGAATAGCTGAGTTGGAAGGGACCTTGGAGGTCTTCTAGTCCAACCCCCTGCTTAGGCAGGAAACCCTACACCACTACAGACAAATGGTTCTCCAACATCTTCTTAAAAACCTCCAGTGTTGGAGCATTCAGAACTTCTGAGGCAAGTTGTTCTATTGATTCCATAGAATAATTCCATTAATTGTTCTCACGGTCAGGAAGTTTCTCCTCAGTTCTAAGTTGCTTCTCTCCTTGATTAGTTTCCACCTATTGCTTCTTGTTCTACCCTCAGGTGCCTTGGAGGATAGTTTGACTCCCTCTTCTTTGTGGCAACTCCAGAGATATTGGAACAATGCTATCCTGTCTCCCCTGGTCCTTCTTTTCATTAAACTAGCCAGGCCCACTTCCTGCAACCGTTCTTCCTATGTTTTAGTCTCCAGTCCCCTAATCCATATAAATCCAATAAAAACAAAACAAACAAACAAAACAAATCATCTTGGTTGCTCTTCTCTGCACTCTTTCTAGAGTCTCCACATCTTTTCTACATCGTGGCCACCAAAACAGGATGCAATATTCCAAGTGTGGCCTTTCCAAGGCCTTGTAAAGCGGTATTAGCAGCTCCCTTGATCTTGATTCTATCACTAATATCGGAATGGAAGGAATCTGCAAATGAAGGCGAATCTATGTGTCTCAGGAAAATGTTTCCGGATGCAATCTGAATCGGTCGTGGAGATTGGAGGTTTTACCTTTCAAGCTAGCGGACTTGTGCTGGAGCCCATCCTCAGGGCAATTCTCTGAATTTAGAGGCATTCTGAAACTTATCTGCTTTTCCCTGAAGAAGGAATGTAATTATTACAACCTCAGGGCAGACTTCGCCAGGTTGATCCTCTCTTGATATATATATGGAGATCACAGAATTCTCAATCTTACTATTCTCCCTTCTGCATCTGCCTATATTTGCTTGGTTTTTAACAATTCTCTGACATATAGTGCCAGCCGTCTTTTCTTTTGGCGTGCTAGTGAGGAATACAATTTCCCAATTTTGGGCTATTCCAATAGATAATAATAATAATAATAATAATAAATTTGGATTTATTAGCCGCTCCCTTTCCGAGTAGGACTCGGGGCGGCGTACAATGGAGCATAAAACATAAAAGATATATAACAGCACAAAAACGTACATACATACACAACACACATACATACATACACGGAGGAGGAAACAAATTACATCATTAGACAGTTAAAAATCAGCTTTAAAATACCCCAATTGTAAAAACCCAATATGCAGTTAAGAATTAATATTTAAGAACAATTTAAAAAACAGTTAGGAGGAATGCGAAAATTACGATTGCGATTGAGCCAGGCCAGATAATTGAAAGAGGTGGGTCTTCAGCTGTACACGGAAGGAGCGGAGATCGGAAGTAATCCTGATGTCACGGGGGAGGTCATTCCACAGGGCTGGGCCCATCACAGAGAAGGCTCTGCTCCTGGGTGTCGCCCCCCGGCACTGTTTGGCGGACGGCACCTGGAGAAGTCCCTCTCTGTGTGAGCGAATTGGTCGTAGGGATGTGTGGGGCAGGATGCGATCCTGCATATAACTAGGCCCTGTGCCATGAAGCGCTTTAAAGATCATAATCAAAACCTTGAAACGCACTCGGTAGACCACAGGAAGCCAGTGCAGCTCGCGCAGGAGAGGTGTTACAGGGGAGAATCTAGTCCTCCCCATAATCACCCGCGCGGCCGCGTTCTGGACCAACTGTAGTCTCCGAGTGCATCTCAAGGGAAGCCCCATGTAGAGAGCATTGCAGTAATCCAGGCGAGACGTCACTAGCGCATGGGTGACTGTGCGTAGGGCATCCCGGTCCAATAAGCGGCGCAATTGGCGCATCAGGCGGACCTGA
Source organism: Natrix helvetica (assembly GCF_964273705.1). Classification (NCBI taxonomy): domain Eukaryota; kingdom Metazoa; phylum Chordata; class Lepidosauria; order Squamata; family Natricidae; genus Natrix; species Natrix helvetica. Next base: position 1,158,624 of record NC_138551.1, on the reverse strand, counting down.
TGGAACGCCCCCCTTGCCACGGCTGTTACATGGTTATCCATGGACAGCCGGGCATCCAGGAGGACGCCCAAATTGCGCACCTGTTCCATGGGGGCTAGTTGGACGCCCCCGATGGCCAGAGATGGAAGCACCTGGTTGAACCGGGAGGCTGGAAGCCACAGCCACTCCGTCTTGGAAGGGTTGAGTTTTAGTCAGTTGCCATCCATCCAGACCCGTACGGCCTCCAGACACCGGGACATCATTTCGACGGCCTCATTGGGGTGGTTCGGAGTGGAAATGTATAGCTGAGTATCATCAGCATACAGATGATATCCCACCCCAAAACCACGGATGATCTCGCCCAGCGGTTTCATATATGTGTTGAACAGGAGAGGCGAGAGCACCGATCCCTGTGGCACTCCACATGTGAGTGGCCTCCGGGTCGAACTCTGCTCCCCTGTCAACACACGTTGCGTCCGATCAGAGAGGTAGGAGCCAAACCACCGTAAAACGGTGCCCCTGACTCCCAGCCCCTCTAGCCGGTGCAACAGGATACCATGGTCGATGGTATCGAACGCCGCCGAGAGATCTAATAGGACCAGGATAGAGGAACAACCCCTATCTCTGGCCCTCCAGAGATCATCAACCAATGCGACCAAGGCCGTCTCCGTGCTGTGCCCGGGTCGGAAGCCGGACTGGCGCGGGTCTAGATAATCATTTTCCTCCAGGTGACGTGGGAACTGCTGTGCTACCACACTCTCTACAACCTTCGCTAAAAAAGGAAGGTTGGAGACTGGACGATAATTGACTAGGTCCGTTGGGTCCAGGGAAGGCTTCTTGAGCAGGGGCCTCACCACCGCCTCTTTCAAGGCGGCCGGTAGAGACCCCTCACCCAACGAGGCGTTCACCAGGCCCAGGAGCCAGTCGCGCGTAACCTCCCAGGATGCCAGTACAAGCCAGGAGGGACACGGGTCCAATAAACATGTGGTGGGTCGCAGACGTCCACGCAACCTGTCCAAATCCTCGATGGCAACCGAGTCAAACTCCTCCCAAAGTGGTCCCTCAAGACTCGCAACGGGCGTCTCTACTGAACCACTGAAAGGGGTCCATCCCATCCGAATTTGAGCGACTTTGTCCTGTAGATAATTCCCAAACTCCTCTGCTCTGCCCTGTAGTGGGGCTTCCCGTGGTCTCTCAAACAAGAGGGAACGGGTCACCCGAAACAGGGCGGCAGGGCGGTTATCTGCAGACGCAATAAGAGCGGCGCAATGTTGACGTTTGGCCGCTCTTAATGCCACGAGGTACGTCTTCAAATAGGCTCGTGCCTGTGCTCGGTCAAATTCGGAACGGGAGGATCTCCAACGACTCTCTAGGCGTCTCTTGTGGCGTTTCATCACCCTTAGCTCCTCGGTAAACCAAGGTGCCAGGGTGGTTCGTCGCCGCAGGAGAGGCCGCAAAGGCGCCACCCGGTCTAGGGCCCCGGTAGTCGCACTATTCCATGCGTCTACCAGGTCCTCCACTCGGGGGCGGGTCAGGTCCACAGGGGGTGGCCCAAGTTCCGTCTGGAACCTATCCGGTTCCATCAGGCGCTTGGGGCGGAACCATCTAATACCTTCCAGTTCCGCCTCCTCGCGGCGGGGGGTAGCACCAGGGAAGTCCAGCCGGAGAAGTGAGTGATCCGACCATGACAGGGGAATAGTGTCTAGATCCCCTATTCCCAGATCACTCGTCCACTGGCCAGAGACAAAAACAAGGTCCAGGGTGTGGCCTCCCTCGTGAGTAGGGCCCTGAATTAACTGGGTCAGGTCCATGGCTGTCATGGAAGCCATGAACTCCCGAACCCCCTCAGACGCTTCTCCCATCGACGG